>NW_015155274.1:0-2561 GCF_000732505.1 Cyprinodon variegatus | reverse complement strand
TCCTCTCTCTCTCAAAACCACCAATCAGCTGTCAGTTCTGTTGAGACTGACCAATAGGAGCACAGGCCCGCTGTTCTGTCAGATGAGCAAACCCACAGTCAATACCCCTTTATCCCTGCAGTTTATCCCCGTTTTTCCCCTTAGTTTATCCCTTTAGTTTTGTACCAAAAATACACTTTAAACCACCTAAATGGGCGTGTATCCCTTTAGTCATGTACGAAAAAAAAAACATTTAATTTCTACGTTTTTGGTGTTTTTTGAAGCGTATAGTGTAACCCTAACCCTGACCCTATTCCTGCACCTAACCCGATATATGTTTTTTCAATTCAACAATGGTACCAATGTCTTTCAAGCACTTCGTAAATTAAATTCTTGGCCACTTCCGGGTGATTTTACTGTTATTTATTTATTCTTTGCTGTGATATAATTCTAATCCTAATTATTTACTGGCTTATATAAAAAGCTTTTTTTCTCTGCCTATTCTTTACGGTCAATTAAATAAACCTATTGAGTTATGTATTCTGCTGCATCTCCTGCTGTTTATATGAAAATTTGTGTTGCGCCGATGCCATTTTTTGTCCCCGATATCAATACCTGGCTGCGCAGTACTGGCCGATACCGATACCATACCGATACCATCTGTTTGAAATTGATGTGTATGTGTATATGTGAAGAACTGCATACTACTTGGATGTAAATGAATTACCATCATGGCTTTGTTAAGCTGCTGCTTATCTTTGTGAAGCAGGAAAAAGACTAAAAGAAAGTGAATCCAGTAGAACTTTGTTATTGCCTACCTGGAATGGGTGACAATAGTTGAATAAACTTTTGGCTCTCAAAATGGTATCGGTGCCCTATTTGTTGGTATTCGCCGATAACGATACCACCATTTCAGTGCTGGATCGGGGCCCTGTCTGATAATGGTGTCGGTGAAACGCTAGCTTAAATTTTTTATTTTTTTTTTGTACACGACTAAAGGGATACACACCAGTTGAGGTAGTTTAAAGTATATTTTTTTTACAAAACTTAATGGATGAACGTAAATCTGACATCTTGCACATGCTTATTGATTATGGGTATGCTGGTCTGATGGGGTATGCTCATCTGACAGAACACCGCCCATTTCACATTTTTCATATGAGAGAAAAATACGGAATCAGCAAAGACTTAGGTCTGAGATTTGTTTCCTCTTTAATATATGCATTTTACTTTTTAAATTATTTCACCCTTTAAAGTAATTATTTTCTTGAGTTTAATAAAAATACAAAAATAACTCCATTATTGACTCAGAGTGGCCCACAGGACAATACTGCCACCACCGGTAATATCTAGAGACTTTCCATGTAGTCCTATCATACGAGTATTAGGGCCAGGGTAGAGATTTTTTTTTTTTGCTTCTATTACGAGAATAAAGTCATAACATTACGAGAATAAAGTTGTAAAATTACAAGAATGAAGCCATCATACCACAACCCTTTTCTGAAAGAGCTTCGAGCTCCAGCAGCAGATGATGGCGAACCCGAGTCCACTTTGACATCCTGCCCAATTTGATGGCAGTGCTAAAAGATTTCCTTATTTGTCAAACCAGAGCCAAAGTATAACTTCACATGATGCTTGACGTTCCTCATTTTAGGGAAGAAAGTGCTTCTTGGAAAAGTTGTAAAATGCAACTTTATTCTTGTAATTTTAGGACTTTATCCTCTTAATACTACGACTTTATTCTCCTAATTTTTATGAATATTCTCGTGATTTTTTTTCTCGTTATATTACGACTTTATTCTCATAATGTTACGACTTTATACTAATAATGTTACGGCTTTATACTAATATTTGTTACGTCTTTAATAATGTTATGACTTTATTCTCGTAATGTTACGGCTTTGATAATGTTACGGCAATATTCTAGTTATGTTATGATTTTATTCCAGTAATTTTGCGACTTTATTCTCGTTATGTTACGACTTTATTCTAATAATGTTAGGACTTTATTCTAATAATGTTAAGACTATATTCTCGTAATGTTACAACTTTATACTAATGTTACGACTTTATTCTAATAATGTTACTATATTTTTGTAATGTTGCGACTTTATACCATGTTATGACTTTAATTTCTATTTTTTTAATGTTACGACTATATTCTCCTAATGTTATGACGATATTCTCGTAATGTTACGACTATATTCTTGTAATGTTACGACTTTATACTAATATTACAACTATATTCTCCTAATGTTACGACTATATTCTCATGATGTTACGACATTATACTAATAATGTTACGACTTTATAGTAATGTTACGACTTTGTTCTATATTCTTGTAATGTTACGACTTTATACTAATGTTAACTTAATGCTAATAATGTTACGACTTTATACTAATGTTAAGACTATTCTATATTCTCATGTTACTTTATACTAATATTACATTATTCTAATAATGTTACGACTATATTCTCATGTTTCGACATTATACTAATAATGTTACGACTTTGTTCTATATTCTTGTAGTGTTACGACTATATTCTCGTAATGTTACGACTATATTCTCATAATGTTA
>NW_015155273.1:0-2563 GCF_000732505.1 Cyprinodon variegatus | reverse complement strand
GTGTAATGGTTTGATGAGGCAGCAGGATGTGATTCTGCAGATCTATAAAAAGCTTCTTTTAAATGTTATCTACTGTAGGACCTTTTCTGAAGCGTCAGAGCCCTTAGCCATTCCTCTGGTCTGAATAAAATTAAATTCTGTTAAACCTGTCATCGTCTTCTGTAGTCATTTAATGAATAAACATTGAAAAGTTTGATTTAAAATATTTGTTCCCTATGATCTCTGGGAGAAAAAGCTTGAAGGTAAAAACACTGCAGCTTCATTACAAACTCCTGGCGACTAGAAGAATTACTTAGACTAAAATAAAACCTCCAAATGAACATAGAATAGAAACCAAAGCCCAAAGGATTCGTTAAGCTAAAGGGTCGCATCCTTCTTGAATTTCAGCACCTGTCTTTGCTGCAGGCGTCCATCAGTCAGCGGAAGCTCGTCCACGTTGAAAATATTCACCTGTGCAGGAAGCAGCACAGTCAGTTAAAGTCTCCATAGTATCCCCTTTGTCTAATTGGCGATGGTATTGCATCACTTCTTGTTTTGGTTTTTCTAGACCTACGTTCTGTGGTTCCACTCAATCTGTGAAATCTCTAAAGCACTTTAACTGTACAGAAGCACTGAGAAACACGTCCTCTACTTGTCTCCCTTTTTGAACTGGGCACTAGCCTAGCACTACTTTGGCTGCCCTCTCTGTATTTCCGTGTCAGATGTTCAGTTATCCCTCTGCCCCTTTTAGTGATAATGGGATGTGAAACAGTTGTAGTGTTTTTGAAGCCTTGGAGGAGAGGGGGTCAGAGTTAGAGTTCGGGCTTCAGGATGTTGAACATCCAGGAGTTAGACCAGGCCTGGTAGATAAAAGCTCAGAGCCACCAAGACCAGGGACAAATCGAAGTACTGGGCCGTTTCTCAATTCACGATAACACGCAAGTACGGACTCACGTTCATGTCAAGTCCGGTCTTGGCAAGAACATGGGAAAGTATGGACTTGGCGAGAACGTGAGCACGCAGCACAGTTATGGGTCAATTGGAACAGAAACATACTCATGACATCACCAAACGCTTGGCTCTTCTAGAGCTGCATTTCACCTCCTGTTATAATAGTCTCTAGATCAGTGGTCTCCAACCCTGGTCCTCAAGATCTACTGTCCTACAGATTTTAGATGCATCCCTGATTAAATAGAGCTTAATTAAATGAATGGCTTGAAAAGGTAATCAATCATTTGATTCAGCTGTGTTGAAGCAGGGATGCATCTAAAATCTGTAGGACAGTAGATCTTGAGGACCAGGGTTGGAGACCACTGCTATAGATAATAATGAATTATTACTTTTTTCATTTAGTGGGGGAATAATGATGGACACAGTTAGATAAACACAAATCAAATAAAAACGTTGCCAAATAAAGCAAAAAAATCACAATGAGAGCCAGAGGTCCTTCACACACGGCTATGTCGAGAGAGGGCTGCTGCAGCCTGGCAGCGGTTAGCCTTGGCTGCTGTTACCCTCGGAGCTCTGCTGGTTGCCGCGGTCCTCTCAACTTCGAAAATTGTTTTTCAATTACACATTAAATCAGTAAATTGACCATATAGTGACGCTTTAAAGTATAATATTCTCGCCTCAAATGATCTTAAAACGTACTTTTATTGAACAACAAAAAAAATTTTTACTTTCAATGGAGCACTTTATTGAAAGCTGCTGCTGCCGCAGTGCATGCTGGGTCGGCTGTCAATCTCAAGAACGGACAAGTCTGCTCTGATGCATACTCGATAAAGAGGGCGGGGCGAGAACAACTTCTGGGGATTTGGTGTGTTCTCGGCCTGGCGTTCTCGGCAATTGGAGCAGCACTCGGGCTGAGGCTGATGACGTATCACGAGTACACAAGAACGCTCATTGAGAAACAGCCCTGGTCCTCCAGCAGTTCCTAAACAGCCAGGAACCCAGATATAACCGGCTCTCTCATTGGTTAGAATGCCTCACTTGGCTCACAAAATTACCCAATGAAAGAAATGTTTACATCTGAGAAGCTACTGTGATTGGTTTAACTGGTTTTCAATGCGCTCTGAGACCAAAAGTCATTGAAAAGCTAAATGCAGAGGATTAAATAAAGGGGAAAGGCAACTGCTGATGCTCCAGGGTTACCTGTGGAGTACCGCAGGGATCAGTGCTAGGACTGATTCTCTTTGCTATATACATGCTCCCGATCGGTTATTAGACAGCATGTTATGAATTTCCAATGTTATGCTGATGATACCCAGCTATATCTGTCTATAATCCAGATGAAGCTAACCCATTACATAAATTACAGTCATGTCTGAAGACATAAAAACCTGGAGGACTCTTTCTGCTCCTGAATGCAGACAAAACAGAAGTTATAGTCTTTGGACCAGAGTCTTTGAAAAATAAGCTGATTAGCCAGTCACTTCATCTGAATGGAATTAAACTGAACTCAGATAATAAAGTAATACATCTTTGTGTTATTTTTGATCAGGACCTGTCATTTAAATCCCATATCAAAGAGGTTTCTAGAATTTCCTTCTTTCATCTGTACAATATTACAAAAAAATAGAAATCT
>NW_015155272.1:0-2579 GCF_000732505.1 Cyprinodon variegatus | reverse complement strand
TATATGTAGATTTCTGTTTTTTCTTTTTTTCTTAGCAAGGTGCAGTTTATAGTCCGAAAAATATGGTACATTTATTTTTACTGTAAATACATTTATTTATTAGCATTTTCATACTCAAAAAATTAGGAACAATCATATAATAAATGCCAAATAAGAACAGGTTGATTTATATATCTGTTGATTTGCCCCTGTTGTTGTTCTCCGGCCCATACGGATAAAGATAGTATTAAAAGAAAACCAACTTGGATTTAGAAGTGTTGGATCATTTATCTCATTTTAAGATTTAATTTCTTAATTTCTTTAATTCCAGCAGTCTTGTTAAATGAGAAGATCTTGCTGCAGGGGTCGTTAATCTCAGTTTTTCTCCTCATATTCAGTGTTTTTTTATCCTTTCATTGCTCTCTCATATGTCCTCTCTGTCTGTGTCCTCCCACAGTTCATATGTGCAGTATAGATGGCGACAGTGAAAACCACACCGCCCTGGACCTCAAGTTAGTGTTTCCCCTCATAGTAACTTATAACAGTACGGAGCAGGTAATCTATCATTCCCTACCAGCCGGCCTCATCGACTCCTCCTCCATCACCACCTGGATGAATGATGCTGTCAGATTTAGTCTCCTTCCCCTCTATGTGTGTCAGTTTCCCTCCCTGTAGAAAATGTGTTTAGGAGGGGATGAATGACCTCATTAGCTGTTCTTAGTGTGGGATACGGTGCTGAAGGCTGTGTGGTTGAGATTCAGTCGTGTTGCTTTGTCGTAATGGTGTCTGTGTGTGTGCTTTGTAGTCCAGATGAGAGGAGGTTCTGCGTGTTCTCGCTGGCTGCGTCAACAGATGGCAAAGAGATCCTGGGCGGGTGAGTACGACTCGTGTGAAAGCTCTGACTGACAGGCAGAGCTTAGAAGAATGGATTACTTGTTCCAGCTGTTTGTCTTGACGGACAACATTTCATTTATTTAATTAATTAAGTAGGAATTGGAATGACGTATAAACCATGACAGGGAATTGATTTAATATTTCCTGTCTGTGTTTTTTTTTTTTTTTTTTCAGGGCAAATGATGGCTGCCTTTATGTTTTTGATCTGGAACAGAATAAACGAACGCTGAAGGTGAGGGAAGCTCTGAAGACTTGATCTAAAGGAAGGAGATGGTGGGAGATAGAAATATCAGCTAGGACAGTTAATTACATTTGTAATAAAATTGCAAAACTCAAAGGCCTCAATTTATGGTTTTTGATGCATTAAACAAGGGTAAGACTCTTTCACACTCCAGCCCTATAGGTGGCGGTAATAAGCTTAAAGTGGGTTGAAATCAGCCGACTTTTCATACAACATTAAAGTCCTGCAGCGACGGCTCTGAGCCAGAGAGCATTTGAGGTCATGATGGGAGTGAAAACCAGGAGGGAAGCGTGTATAAAATCAAAATAAAACCACTGTCACAATTTAAATATCTGTCAAAAAACACACATTTAACAGTAGACATGGCTAACGGGCAGAAGAAGAGGCTCTGGTCTTTTAGAAGGCAAATGGCAACGTAAATGTGCAAAGTGACAGCATCATCCTGCAGCTAAACAGGAGAAAACAGCCTGAGGATTAGGGGTGTGCAAAATAATCGTCATGACGATGCATCGCGTTTCAAATTTTTGTGATCTACTGCATCGATTCTTGACGCCAAGTATCGATTCTTAATTTTAAAAAATGAACAAATAAAATACATGAATGGTTGGCGCACATCAGCCAAACCAAGTGGAATACAACTTCCAGTCCAGCAGATGTCGCTGCGGATGTGTTGACGCACGCTGCTTTGTGTCACAAGCATGTCCGGCCGTGGGATACTGCGACGAGTCATTCGTAAACAAAACATGGAGGACACTATGAAAATTCGCCCTGCGGCTCCATCACATTTCAAGTAAGATACTAGGATGCATTTAGGCTTTGAAAACAAAGAAGGTAAAAATGAAATTGATATGACGCTCGTCATTTACAAAAGGGGAAATGTCATACATTTAAATGTTTTCATTTCATTGGTTGACTGGTTCACTGATTATCCTTAATTTGTTATTTTAAGTTTTATGAATCCTAAGATCTTTTTGTCAGTGTGTCCACGCCAGTAATAGTAATATTTGTGTCCAGTATTTGTTTTCATGGCAACACCTCCTAAAGTCGTTTCAATAAATACAGCTATGTATAAATTCAGTTGCTTTCAGTTATGTATCAATTGAAGACACTATCCAGATCATACCCAGCCAGGCAGCCACTGGTAAGGGCTGTATCCTTTTCCTACAGTGTTCAGTGAAAATATTGCGATGCATCGCAATATTTCAAGTATCGTGATGCATCGTGATAGAATCGCATCGTGGCATGTGAATCGTGATTCGAATCGAATCATGACTTCTTTGCCAATACCCACCCCTACTGAGGATGGATTGAGGTTTAACCTTCTGGACGACATTATGAAGGCAGAACTATAGAAATGTTGTATTAAATGGGTCAGAGTTAAATTCGGTAGAGATCTGCATCAGCTAAAGCTTAGAACAGATGAAGAACAGTCATGTTATATGTAAAGAAGAAAGGAATACATTTT
>NW_015155271.1:0-2580 GCF_000732505.1 Cyprinodon variegatus | reverse complement strand
ATCTATCTATCTATCTATCTATCTATCTATCTATCTATCTATCTATCTATCTATCTATCTATCTATCTATCTATCTATCTATCTATCTATGAAATTAAAGAATAGTTTACATTTTAAACATCATATGTTTTGATGTGAAACATGTCGCTTTCTTGGACAGTGAAAATGGTCATAGTTTATGAGAAAATAGATCAAGATAAATGCAGGGCAATCTTGGAGGCTGAAAATCGTAAGACCTGGGCTTCGACACACTATACATCCAGAACTGTAAATTCACCTTTTTGAAGAGCAGGGAATTCCCTACTAGAAATGGCAAGAGTTTCTTTCCCAGACAATTTTCATCCCAATCTTAATCCAGTCTGTCTGGGCTTGAGCTATTTTGCAAAGAAAAGCAAGCAAACATTTTACTCTCTAGAACAGGGGTCACCAACCTTTCTATGTACAATGGCTGCTTGAAGGTTTCTGATATATAGGACGGGCCACCAATACTGACCTGTGAACTGCGAGGGGAAGCATTTACCTGAATTGCATACACTATAAACATATATTTTATTCTTTCTATTAATTTCTAATTTTATTTTTGATGTTTTCATTTTGTATTTTCTATAAATATTTAAATGCCATATACGATTAACATGATGAGATGCTCTATAAATGATTAAAAAAAGAAGAGCAACAGAGTACAATAAAATGTCAAACTTGGCCCACTGGTGAGTTGTTCTATTTTCAGAAGACTCTGAGGGAACTCCATGTGGTCCTTTAGGGCCCCTTGATGCCCGTGGTCACCAGCATTGGTGACCCTTGCTCTTAGATTTATTTCTAATGCTCTTTGGATTCACCTTTCATAGGTACAGCAGATGACATAAATCCCATGGCCCTGATTCCATTGTTACCACAGGCTGTTTACCTGTTTGAAAGAAGTATGATTTATATTTGTACTACTAAAGCAATAAATAAGTCTAAATGCCTTTGGACTATTGAAGAAACAACATTTCAACTTTAATATTTTGAGGACCGAATTGTCTTGGATTCAAAAGCAAGACATTGTGATTGACCTTTAGTTTGATAAGATAGAGATAAAGAGAACACAGAAAGGAGACAAAAAAGTCTAAAACATTTCCCCTGGCAAACTTGTGAGGCACCACACCCACTCAAAAGTTTGTGCAGACATGCACACATAAACACACTCTTTCGTTTGGCATACGGCTGAAGTGGGTAATTAAGGAAGGGTCACCAAGGAAACAAGCAAACACAACCGGTTGGGAGATATACTGTATACTCAAGAAACCATCTGTTTCTCTGCGCTGTCATCCACCCACCACCATTATCTTGAAAAGAAATATAAAAACAAAACATGGATATTTCATCCGAAATTCAGTAAACATATAGTGAAGTTTCCCTGTTTACTGATTTGCAACGATTGTTGCCAGTGTATCAAAAATATATATAATTTCACACAACAATCATCTGTAAAGACACTAAGAAAAAAACAATGATAATAATTAAAGATGACAAACTTTGACTAATGTCTTTGAGTCAGAAAAATGTTTTATCATACGCAGATAACGCAGAGGTTGAGTTTCATATATTTCGTCTCAAATTTAGGTAAGGGCAAAGATGACATTAGATTTCCAATGTTATCGGAAAGCGATTACATTTTTCTGTTGTTCTGCATAGAACCACTGCCTGCTTCACCAAACTTGAGCCAAAAGTAAAAAAAACAAAAAAAACAAAAACAATATATATTTGCAAACCATGGCTCCAAAAACTCATAAATGGTCGATCCAAAGATACACCATGATTATGCTGTGTGGCTCTACTCCATAACAACAAAGTCTGATTTTATTATAATGTAATTTTTTGATGCCCTTTTAACTCATTTGGGTTCAATAGACATTGCAATTTGAGAAATAAGAAAACTGAACCAAAATGAGTGTGTCATTTTGTTTTACATATAAATTGATATAAGGTGGGCTAAGTACTAGATATTACTAAAGATTACATTTCTTTTTTTTTTATCTTAAATTTTCTTCCTCATTTTTCTATGACTTACAAAATACAGTGTTTCTGAATCCGTTTTGTTTTTCTTTTAATTTGTCCTGGAGCTTAAAATTATTGAACCTCATACAGAAGTTCAAACCAGATTTCTTTTGTCTCATTTTGCTTATTTCTATTTTTTCTTTTAGATTTATGAGCTAGATTTGGTGAGCACTTTAAAGGTTTTTTACCCTATTGATGCTTAGCTTTACACCCACATAGTTGCAAACATCTACAGAAAGGAAGGGTACAAATCAGCCTCCTTTCTTCACTGTTGGCTACTGAGTTGCTTCACTGTAGCAGTGGGATGTACAGCACCTTGCTCAAAGGAACCTCAGAAGTCATACCGAAATAAAACCGAATTGTTACTCATTAATGTTTGCTTTGCCTATATGTTTCTTTTTAGGCCCTGAGGCTTAACTTGGAAACTGTTTGAGCCAAGCCTGACTCAGCCACTTTTTGGTTGCTGTCACGCCCTCTTGTTGGCTCTGTTTGTGTGTGTACAATATGTGGACGCAAAGTATTTTTTGGCTTTTACTTTCT
>NW_015155270.1:0-2581 GCF_000732505.1 Cyprinodon variegatus | reverse complement strand
ATTTAAGGTTTCCCACTGAGGTGTTTAAATAATACGGTGATTCAGTTTTGGAGGTTCTGGGTCTGTTCTTTAGGCTCTATTCAACCTCATGCTGAATTCTTAATTTTAATTTACTATTTTTCAAGGTAAACAATTAATCAGCAGTTTTAATTCATTGAAACATAGCAGACATGTTCTTTGGTTCTGGTCGTGTTCTTTAGAATTCCTACTGTGGTGAATCGGAGTTTATTGAATTATTTTAAAGGTTTATTTTAGTCCATCAGTGATCCAGATTCTAATGATTGTTTCCTCTGCTTGTTTTCCCATCCACAGCGGACCGAAGCGGTACGACTGGACCGGGGAGCGCTGGGTGTACAGCCATGATGGCGTCGGTCTCCACCAGCTGCTTTCTAAAGAGTTCTCCATCATCTTCAATACTGGGATCCATTTGGATGACCTTCCTCATTCCTGATGCAGCGGATCTTATGCATGCCGACCACGACCGTTCTGAGCAGACTGCTCCAAAGGCTCATCAGTCTGCAGAACCGATACTTCTGGGCGACACCTGAAAGTCTTTCAGTTCACTGATTCATTAGAATTCAGATCCAGAACTTTCTAGGAACTCTTTGTTTCACGTTTGCAGGTGAAATGAATCTAAAATTCAGGCACAGAGATTGAACTGAGCAGATCTGACTCCGTTTTAGAAAGACTCCACTACATGATGTCCCAATTTTACACCCCAAACACAACCAGGAGGATATCAGGAAGCTTATAAAACATTTAATGTTTGGATCTGTTCGCAGGTTTCTTTCTGAAATTCAGTTCAAACTGACAGGAAACACTTCTGCGCCTCATTTCTCTGTTTTATCTGTTCTGAATAGCTTAGCAGCCCGTCTCCTGCTGATTCCGGATGAGCTGTCGTTCTCTTTCCTTTGCTTTTCTGTTGTAAAGTTTTTTTTGTTTTTACTTCCCTGAGAGGTTAATTTATTTCGGAAATGGTCCAAACGTCATTTGGACCGACAGGATCTCCACAAACTGACTCCTTTCAGATGAAAGATGTTTGAAACTTTCCTCTCAGATTCACCATTTATCAGCCAGGAGCCGTTTTCAACCAAAGTTTTTAACTGCTGATAAATCTGTTGACTGATTAGAAAATTCAGTAACAAGATGTTGACTTTTGATTTAATGTATCAGCAGTAAATGTTGTATTAAAATGACGCACAGCAGATTATTTATATAGGTGTTATAAATACAGGAAGTGTTTCTGGGAACTTAATAAACCTTTTAGCGTGTCACCCGAGTTTGTTTATTCTAATGCGTTTCTGCCCATATATAGAATAAATTCCACACATTAAGAGAACTTTATATTTTTAATCTTAAAGATTTTCCTAACCAGTAAAGGGATATCATAATAACTCTATTTCTAAGGTTAATTAAACTCTTCAAACATAGACACCAAATCACAAAGAAACAACTTTAGGCTTTAGTGCGACTGGAAGCTCGCATTCAATAAAGTGCAATCCTCTTCTTCCAAAGCAATAAACCCAAAGGAGTAAATACAGCTGAAAGTTCCGGGTTTAAGATGCCGCCAGACAGAAGCAATGGATTCCAGGGTTAAATGTAGAGCGGCTGCTCCTGAGCGGTCAGCAGGCGGTACATGGCAGCAGGCATGGTCTTCATGTGGATCTAAAAGAAACGGAACAGGATTTAGCATCTTAGCATGGATATCGAAACACATTTTAATTAATGGAGGAAATAAATTGGCTCTAATTAAGCTAGGACCATAGATAGTAGGAACGTAGATGACCGGTGAATCAAGAACTTTGCTTTTTGGCTCAGCTCTCTCTTCACCACAACGCTTCACAACAGACGCTGCACCAATCCGCCTATCGATCTCCCGCTCCATCTTCCCCTCATTCATGGACAAATGTTTTATATTTAAATCTTTTAGAGTTTGACTACATTGAGTTAAATGAAGTGACAATTCACAGTTGTCTAAAAAACCCAAAACTCTTCAGCAGAAGTTGTTTTTTAGTGCTTTGGAGTTAACTGTAAATAACATGAATATCACATAAAAAAGGCAGTTTTCTAACCTGAGCAACAGATTTCTACTTTGACTGATATTGATAAGATAAACTCTGATTAAGTTTGATGAAGGAAATCGTTTTTTATTAGACAGAAGTCGTAATGCGGACATGTTCACACAATAATCAAATAACTCAGTTTTTCAGTTTCCATGCAGCTACTTTAATGCGGTCCGCCTCTGATTGATGATGAAATCAGAGAACATTTCATCCGTCTGTGCAGCTAAACTTTAATCTGATCCAATATTTATTAAAAAAGTTCTGCTTCAGAGTAAATTCCCATAGAGTGCTCTGAGTAAGCTTCGGATTTCTTCTGCTTTACCCTTTTTTTGTCCCTCTTATTTACAGTGGTCTGCAAAAGTTTGGGCAATCTTGTTAATTTTTCATGATTTTCCTTCATAAATCGTTGGTTCTTGGGATAAAAAAAATCAGCTAAATATATCATATAGGAGACAAACACAGTGATATTTGAGAGGTGAAACGAAGTTTATACCATTTACAGGAAGTGTGCAATAATT
>NW_015155269.1:0-2584 GCF_000732505.1 Cyprinodon variegatus | reverse complement strand
ATACTTTAACTGATAACAGAAATAAGTGCCGCTAACGATGTGAGATGAACGTGGATGCTCTGGCCTTATTTCAGGTTCACTGTTTGTGAGAACTATTAAATCTTCAAACTGGTCAAGGTTTTCCATTGCAGGTTCAGAGGTGGAAGCGGATTATATGAATAAGAAGCTGATGTCCCACAAAAGCTCCAAAACATCCTGAGGCAGCCTGTGCTCACAGAAAGCCTCGTAAGACAACTTCAGACCAATTCTGATACAGGATGGAGTTCAGAGTCAGCAAAGGAAAACACAGACAACAGCCATGGGAAGTTCTTGAAATGGCTTTACATCAGCTGCATCCCCTGAACCTCCAATCCTCCCTTCACTGCATTTTTTGTTTCATTCCACTTACTAAGATGGATGACACACCACTGCTGAACAAACCTGCCTGCGTCAGAACGACAATAGTCATGGGAGCTTGGCTATTTCTTTTATTTCTCCCAAACTCTTGCTGTGCTTCAGAGCTTCCTCTACATTAAAATTGGACATGTTGGATGTTGTCTGGGAGTCTCCCTTGCAACTGATTTGTAAGAGAAATGATGAAGGAAACACACCGCTTTTAGACATTTTTTTCCTCATAGGGAACAAGGTGTAGCTCAGCAGCTTTTGGCTCGAACAGGTGACCAAGGTACGCTGTGGGACTGATTTATCCATCAATTGGCTCTTTCAATGCATCAGTATTACCCACTGGATTGAGCAACCTGCAACTCAGACTTTATCAAGCTAATCAAACTTTGAAGAGGCTTAAGGGGATCCACTTGCAGCTTTGATTGCTGACTGTACCTCCCCTAACACTGAGTTTGAAATGGTCAGATACACAATGTTTTGTGGAATATTTAGCATTAAGTATAAAACCTCAGCTGTGTAAAAGTTTGCGCTGGATTTCTGACCAGTGTCCCCACTGGTCCAAAATGTGTGAAACTGCTGTCGCAATGAAGAGCCGACGAGAAGCATATACCTTGGTTATTTGTAATGTCTTCTCTGCACAGTTAATGGTCTCAGGTATGGCCTTTTAAGGCTCTCTGCATTTTGGGGAGAAAACCAGTTGTCAGTCTCCCAAACCAGGTACTCTACATGGCATTGTTTCATTTGAAGCATGACTTCCAGCCAGCTGCAGAGAAAACCAGATAACCAACAGATTATTAAGTCCAAAATTTTCCTTCAAGATGCTGGTAAAGATTTTCAGTCATTCAGGTCATAGTCTATCCAAAAATGAAAGTAAGTAAACATTTCACGGGACTTTTTAAGAAAAAAACAACAACCTTAAACTGAGGGGGTGGACTCAGATTTCAGCTTTCAAAAACCTACAATGCAGCAATTTATTTGTTTGGAGACCGGCTTATTTTTCCAGTGTAGTCCTGTTTCTCTGACTAGGAGCGACTGGATGTGCTCTCTTCATCCTCTGACATGGGAATTGGCTCGGAGCTCGTCTGCCTGAAATGTCAGCTGAGCACATTGCCAATATGAAAAGAAAAAGGTACAAATGAGAACAGAGAGGAAAACAACAAGAAAATGGATCGGAAGAGGGACGAAAGATAGAACAAATAATTATGTCTATTCGATTAAAATTTCTGTATCTATGTCAGGACTCCTGTTTTTAAGTCTGTGTTTCTGTGTTTGTCTCCCTTCGTCCACCAGGAGGCGCCTGGTTCTGGTCCGCCTCCTCACTCACCTGCTGATGGTTTCCTCGTTAACAGAGCGCTCTTAAGCTGCTGACTGCCACTACCTCGACGCCAGAGTGTTTGCCAGTTTTGGGTACTCTAGTCAAGCTGAGTTTTTGTCAACCTGAGTTTAACTTTGTTTTTGTCTTTGCCTCTCGTCAGGAAGTCATCCTGCAAACTGGATTTCTCGGACCTTCTCTCCCTGGAAGGATCAACTGAGCTTCAAACTGAGCTGGGGTTCAAACAGGAGGATTGGATCCACTTTCCGCAAGAGATCGTTTGAGCTTCTCACTGAGAAAGGGATTCATCTCCACTACGACCTATTCAAGTACCGCAGGAAATCTGTGTGGCAGTCAGTTAGTCCGTTCACCAACTTTCAACAGCATTCTGGGTAAACCCTGTTCCGCCCTCCACCGAATCAGACAAACACTGGAACCACGGCACACAGACAGAAGTCAAGGATTCAACAACTTCTCTGGAAACGTGAGTCGGCAACCAAATCCTCTTCCCCAAGTTTCACGAGTCAAAATCCCCACTGATCCTGAACTAACCGCTGTGTCTTCCCCTCACTTTACAGTTCCGGTTGAGCAGTGTTCAACACTTCTCACTCTGCTAAAATTCTTCAATAAAACCCGTTAAACCTTTTCCCTGGTCTCTCTGTTCGGTTTTCTGCATTTGGGTCTGAACTTTGTAACATCATGATCTGTATGATTGGACTGTTTTATGTTTTGTCTTCTCAATTCAGAGTGCCCCATGCCTGTCTTTGCCTGGGGCCCCAAATTTCCTAAGTCCGCCTCTCCTACTAAATGTGGTTTATAAATAGGGATTCAATCATGGAGGCAAGATGTACAAAGAGGAATAACGCTTGGAGTGGTGATCTCTGAGAA
>NW_015155268.1:0-2586 GCF_000732505.1 Cyprinodon variegatus | reverse complement strand
AGATATCAAAAAAGTACTCCAGAGTGTTGTTCAGCATGGGGGTGAGTAGAAAATGAAGGCTAATCATGTTTTGGGTGTACTATTCCTTTAAAGTTCTCTAGAACCTCTGAGGCCTTTACTGGGTGCTGGTTTTAAATCTTATTTTTAGGCTCTGGGGGTCTTTATATTTTGCTCTCCTTGTAAATAGTTAGACAAGAAGAAAACACATGCGGCAAAGGTCAAAGGGTCAAGACTTCAACCTGTGACGGCCATAACGATGACCAAAACCTCTGTTCATGGGTGGCATGATTAACCCGTGCAACATGTCCAGAGCTGCTGGTTTATTACAGAGATGAGCCCACACTCAGCCTGAGATCTTCCGATCATCTCTGATATTGTTCTCCTGACGTTTGCTTCTTCCTGTACGCCGCCTGTCATTCTCTTATTTGGCCTATTTTCCTTAGTTATTCTATCCCCCTTTCTGAAAGCTCTCCAGGGTTTTTATTAGGGAAGTATTTAGTTGCTTTAGTGGAACAACAGAGCATAGACTTCTCAATGTGCCAGGCAGAGTTCTCTTGTAAAAAGCTTACGTCCTGCTTATAACCAAGCCTTTTTTTCATGGCGTTTCTGCTGTATATCATCAGCTGTGTTCAAAGCAGTACATAAAGCATGAAGGTTATTAAAGTTACTTCTATTTTGACTGAAATTGTGACACCCGACCGCGTCAGAAATAGACGTACAATGTGTTGTTGGAAAGGACTTCCATCCATTTTGCACATGCCCACTTCTCTTCTCACTGGCCTTATGTTCTGATGCATTGATTTATATGAAGCGTCTGCCAAATGGAAGAGCTTTTGGCTAGATGTGGCTGTGTGTCATGAGAGCCAGTTGAGGGAGAGATATCAGCTCACAGCCTGTAATATGACGCACTTGCTTTTGTCCCCATCATAGAAAAAAAGATCTTGGTAACAAAGTTTAAGCTTAAAAAAACAAAAGCAAATTTGTTTTTTTTTTTGTCCAATAAATGGTCAAATACTTATGACAAAATTGGCACATTTTCACAGATATTTGACACAATGTGCCACATGAACCCATTCTATACAAAAAAACTATAGCATCAACATATCTTGTTGTATTAATATAAACTATTGCACACATGTTAACATCGGAGTAACCGGTGTGATACACATGCATGCTATGATGAGTTTCTTTGTAAAGTTTCCACTATACTTGTCATTTTATTAAGAGAAATTGAATATTTAGCTGATGTACATTTAAAAGTGTAAAATCGTGGCTTGGTTTGGGTTCGAAACAAATTGTTTTCAACACTTTGAGCCCATTAAAAGTCTTACATTAATAAAACTTTTCATAAACAACATGCTCTTTTCATTATCTTAACACTTGACAAAAAAAGTAAATATCTTATTAAGAATATTTAAAAAATTCTGATTTTCATTTTCAGTAAATGTCATGTATTTCAATATAATAATAATGTCTTTCATATAATAAAATATATAAAAAAATGTTATGCCCAAGTTCGCAGGGTTTTAAAGTATGGATGACGAAACATTTATAAAATCTAAAACTGAAAATAGTACATTTAAATTTAGCAAGCTGTGATTTGATTCAGTTTATTTGACCTCAAAGCTCTTTTTTTAATCCCAGGAAGTGGGACATTGAAGAGCATGGCATCTGTTCACTGAGCTGCTGCATCTTAAGAGAGAACTTGCACACAAGCTTTGGTGTGCAACGAATGAGGCTGACCCAACGTCGTCATGGAGACAGAAACAGTAAGCTAACTAGTGACGCTCTAGTTGACGATAATCTGCTCTCTTGTATCTGACTTTACTCCGACTCTATGGGAAAATTGGACAGACGGCAGCTTTATGTTTTTAGGAGAACCCAGGATTGTTTTTATGTCTTCTTTAGGAAATGATTCCCATCTGGCAGAACAAGCCTCACGGAGCGGCACGTAGTGTTGTTAGAAGAATAGGTTCCACTCTTCCACTCAAACCTCCGCAGAGAGCATGTTTTCAGGTACATTTCCCATCCTGTGCTACTCTTCTTTTTAAAGGTTCTTTTTTTTAAACCAATAAATTTACTTCTAGAGGAGTTATAATTGCTTATCTCTCTACCAAAGGAGCTCCCAGGTCTGCCCCCTCTTCGTGCTTTTGACGGCCCTGCAGTTCCCACCTTGGCAGACATAGCCTGGATCGTTGCAGATGAAGAGGAGACGTATGCCAGAGTCAGGTTTGTCTGGATCTGAGAAACCACTATAAATTATAACCCCGTTCTTTGCTCTAACAAAAAATGTTGATTATTTCACAATTCTACAGTTGAGAAAAATATTTCCTACCATTGCTGTTTTCCCATGAAAAGAAATGGTTTTGTTTGCAAGATACGTTTCACTATAATACACACTGATTTTTTTGGAATGAAAACTAAAAATCGATGAAGGATGTTGAGGGATAATTACTGAGAAAATGGTAAAGAAAGCCATGTATGTATTAGTGGTGTCACATTTGATTAAATTGTGATGTTCAATCTTAGGTTTACAACATTTTAATATTTCTGAAAGTTCCATTTTTGTTTTTATATAGTACCAAT
>NW_015155267.1:0-2586 GCF_000732505.1 Cyprinodon variegatus | reverse complement strand
ATGTCACAGTTGGGTGGAGCTTTTTGTGGATCCAAAATGCAGAGACCAGGAGGCAAAGGTGAGTCTTTCAGATTTAATGATGCAACTGAGGTTAGATCCAAAAAAATCCAAAACACAAAGAATAAAAAAAATCTGCAAACATCAGGGAACAATAATTTGGAGCCAGAGATGAGGAAGCAACAAAAAAAAAAAAAAAAAAAAAAAAAAAAAAACAGCACAGAGTGACTGCAGAGGTGGTGTTTATAAGGGGAACAGAGCAAACGATGTGCAAATGAGCTGAATATGGAGCAGGTGTAAGTGGAACCAACTAGAAGGAAGCTAAAGGGAAAGAAAACAAGCCGGCAGCGGGGCAACAGAGGGTAACTAAAGATCTCAGCTCTGGCACTAAAAAGACACAGAACCCAAAGAAACTAAAAACAAACCCAAGCAGAGGGCAGAACCCTGACAGTTAAAGGTGATAAAATAATTGAAAGATCCGAATAAGTATAATAGTGGTCATTGATCATTGGATGACTGTTGGATCTCGGTTTCGGTGCATATTCGTCCTTTCTCCTCCTGAGGCTGCACCAGCTTTTTCCCAGCTGGTGCCAGCTGAGAAAGCGTTTTTTTCCCCCTGCTCACACCAGATCAACCGGATCCCCATTCTGATTGGATGCTTCTACTCCCCCCTGGTCAAGCCCCAGTGTATGAGAACCATAAGAACTGTGCAGCCTTCTTATGATGAAATGGATTATAAAATAAATGATTCTGAAAAGGGCCTTCCCAAAAACTTATTTTTTTAAATAAGGAATCCAAGTATCACACTAACAAGCAATGTAATTATGAGGTATTGGTGGAAGAAATACTATAAATTTTCCATTTCAGCAGAAGGAGTCTTAAATGCAATCTATATAAAATAAAGGATTGTTTATTCCAGAGTAAGTAAAGAATTGGTGCAACTGCAGTAACAGAAACATAGTTAATATGAAGATGCTGATCAAGTTCAAATAGTAATAAGTTATTTGAATTTTAAAAATAAAAAGGCGGAGTGTCACTTTGTATGAATCTGCAAATTTTAAATCAAAAGCTGCTGATAACTACGGAATATATCTGTCCTATTGCATGGGAATATGGGGAAATATGTATAAAACATTCACAAATGCAGTGTGAAAAAGAGCAATAAAAATAATTAGTGGAAGTAAACATAGACATCCATCTAATCCTTTATTTCATCTATCCATTCATCTTCAGACACTTTTTCTATCAGGGTAGGGAGGGGCCGGTGCCTATCTCCGGCAGTGCCTATGACCTTAATGTGGGTTACACCCTGGGCAGGTCACCAGTCTCTTGTAGGGCATTCTTTATTCCTTGAATTTCAATTAGCAAAATTTTATGATTTCGATTATTATAGCACTTTGAAATTGAAAGCTCACAAGAAAGTTTTACCAAGTAATATTGAATAGAGATTTCAGAAGAGGCAAATAGATTATAATTTGATAGGATTTGAAATATTTTTAAAACAAAGGTTCAGAACAACATTATTGGAGCTATGTGTTTCTGTATATTGAGTAACTTTATGGAACAGTCTGGATACAAATATTAAAAAGGGTACATGTCCTACTGTGTTTAGAAAACATGCAACCGAAACAATGTTAAGAAAATATAAGACTCTTTGTTGTTTTCTTTCTACCATAAGTCGTAGAAATGAAATAAACGCTGTTATTATTGGCTTCCAGGCTGGGCATGATTTTGAAAATGAGGTTTGAGTTTTGGATTACTTTCGATGAAGTATCTTGGTTTGTTACCAAAAGGGTGATTATTCAAATTTTGTACACAAGCATTTAGTTTAGCAAACTTTTTGATTAACCATTTAGTTTAGCACTAAAACAAAAAGCTGATTCCACCTTTTCTCTCAACTATCAAATTTGTTCGTCAAATCGTCAAATGCTGATTTAATATAATTTCTAAAGAGAACACTTAATTTGCTCCTTTTAATAATTTTTGATATTTTTTTTCTTTTTCCCAATACTCTCATGAAAGACTAGCCATGGGAATATATTATTTTTCTATTTATGGTAATAATGCTGTCAATATTTAAGCAGCCTTTCTCTTGTTTTGCAAAATAAACAATCTTTTCAACCAACTTCAAAACATTAATGTACCCCTATTCCCCAGTAGTTTCAAGATCGGATTCAGGTTTGATGAGGACATAAATACGGAGATAAGGTGGCAGAGATTGTTTCTTGCAGATTTAATTTGGATGCAGATGGCAACAGAAATGAAAATCCATGAACAAAAAACAATAAATCAAAACCAGGAGATGCCAGGGGGGAAACACACATGAGAATCGAAGCAAAGAAGATAAACCAGGACTGAGGAACTGCACAGCAGGTGTATATATGGGAAATAGAACAAAGACTGAGGTAATCAGCTAACAAGAAGCAGGTGTGGATAGAAGCAACTAGAAGCTGGAGGAAAGGAGAATAGCACAAGGGGGCAACAGGCTAACACAATAAACAGGCTAACACAATACTGCTTAAATATACAGTGGGGCAAAAAAGTATTTAGTCAGCCACCAATAGTGCAAGTTCTCCCACTTAAAAAGAT
>NW_015155266.1:0-2590 GCF_000732505.1 Cyprinodon variegatus | reverse complement strand
ATTTTTTTTTCTCTGCTTCTACTCCTATAGTGCCTTCCAGAGGTCAAACAGCTTAGAACCAGGATACAAGCCATCACTGACTATTTCTCTGGATTTATTTAGACATCTCAGCCTGGAGATGTTCTCCAGAGAGAGAAATCTATGATTTTTCCTGGTGGTTTAATCATTTGTGCCTCCCTGTCTGCAGCAGATTAGCCTTCCTACTGCACTGTTAGACAGCATGCTAGAATGCTCTCATTTGCAAAATCACCATCAGGTTTTCCTTAAGTTCATCTGTTATATTAAATTCATTTAAATACTTTTGAAAGGCACTGTAAATTCTCTCTTGCTAATTCTTGTTTTTGTCTCAGAAAGCATTTATCTTCTTTCTGGTACGTGCAAAGACTCAAATCAGAATCAGCCAAACCTTTGATCACACTGAGCCTCCTCTTATCACTGCAGGCCTAATTTAACAGGCTCTACAGCCATAAAACGTGATGATCTAACTTGAACACCTTCACCCAGGCTGGGTCCTGACATGAATCTGACAGCATGTCAGCATGATCAAACCCTTTAAAGGAATAAAAGTCGAAGATGCATATGTACTCGTGTTTGTACATGAAATGTGTGTATTTGTTGAAGATGATGGTTTCCTGAAAAGTCTGCTGCAATAAAGCTGTCCACAAAGGGCCTTGGTTGATGAGCTGTGACATTATAGTCTTGGCTTTTTAAATTCTCAGCGTCTCTCATCAGTTCCCTCTTTGTGCCTCTTATAGGTGTTATAATGGCTCTGCTAAAGAGGCATTAGCAGCAGCATCTGTCTGGTTTCTCTTGCATATTTACACACACTTCTAAAGCATTTCTGCCACCCGTTTTTGCTGTTGCTGCTTTACTTATCTAAGCAGTACTTTTTATGTATAGACTTCGCTGGATGAGAATAATGAGATGCCGATTTTATTGGAAACCGCACCTCCCAATTACAATTTTCTCCATCAGAACAGACTGTTCTAAAAAAAAAAAAGGGTGGGCTCGTTATTCTGTTTATTGATTCACTGAAGTGTAGAAAAGTGATCTTAGGTGACTTTGAATCTTTTAAATATGTGGCTATTCAAGTACAAGGCCCTATTCGGGCCATGTTTGCGAATATTTATAGGCCTCCAAAGTCCAAAGTAAACTTTTTTTTAATGATTTCAATTAACATTTATCTGTGATATATAATGAATAGGACGACTTAATTATTGTGGGGAACTTTAATGTACATGTTTACAACCCTGAAGATATACTTAAACGTTTTGGTTTTACTTAACCTGTTTACCAGCCAACACACAATCGAGGACATGTGTTGGACCTAGTCATTAGTAAAGGTTGAAATATTTCTAATGTTTCTGTAACTAATGTTGCCCTATCAGACCATTTTTCTTTTTACTTTGAAACCATCTCTGTAGCGAAGGCAGTTACATAAGCATTTTTCTGTGTGAATTTATTTTTGTTTTTGTGAATATGAATATGTTTTACTTTTAATATCCATTTCACATTTGTGTATTTTTTGATTAAAATGTACATACTTTGGGGAAATATTGTAATAATGTCAGATTCAGACTTCACCGATTAGGTTATGACTTGATCACGTGATGCCTTGGATGGAAAATTCTGAGTTTTGTTTTATACTCAGTCGGCGTGTGCAAGAGTAAAGGAAAAGGACTGAAATGTAGAAGAAATGGACGTGTAAGGACTTCTAGCAACTCCTAACCTTGTGGTTGGAGGGGCATACGGTATGTAAAATTGAGAGAATTTATATTTTGTTTAATAAGTTTCAGTTGATAATTCATATAAGAGAATATGACGATTTCACTGATGAATATTTTCCACCTTGTATTTTGCAGTGTTCACTGTGGTCTTGGGCGGTTGTATGACGGGAAATCCTGTAATAAACGTTTGGAACCATCAGTTGGATAATTGCACTTTCATCAACCAGTTAGAAAAAGTTGGGAGCAGCTATAATCTCTCACATTGATCTATTTACCTAAAGAAATGTTATAAGAAAGCACATTATCATGGACATTAAATTTAAAAAATTAACCAGGCTTTCCCTCCTGCTTCCAGTTTACCCTGTAACTCAGTAGATGAACTGGTTGATAATTTCCATTCTAAAGTTGCAGACATCATTGATTCCATTGCAAAGTGAAGGTTGTCTCGAGCAAGATGAAATCTCCATGGAGAAATGCTCCAGCAGTGAGAAATGAAATCTAAAAACAGAAACTTCACAGAAGTAATTTACAACTAAAAAAATCTTTCTTCTCTGAGATTATGAACAAAAACATCAACAATGTTTGTGCTTTATTTCCCACATTCGACAGGTTAACAAACCCTCCTATCTTTGTTGCTGAATTCCAATCTAAAAAGGCCTGCAATAACTCTACAAGATGTTTTACTGAGCAAATACAAGGTATTAGAAAAGCAGTTTGAACATCGACAACTGTAGTGCCAATGCTGTCTGCAGTTACAATAAACTCTGTTAAAATGTGCCAATTCTGCTCAATCAACTGTAAAAAGGTTAGATTAAACTGCTCAGCAGCTAACCTCCTCTTCCTGCTCTCTTGTTGTTTTCCCC
>NW_015155265.1:0-2595 GCF_000732505.1 Cyprinodon variegatus | reverse complement strand
ATGTTTGTCAAAGAACACTACTGCCACCTACCAGTTTGTGACGTCACGGTGCGGTATCGGCTGTTGAGCAAGTCCCAGTGCTGTATCTGGTGTTTATCACAATGCGCTATTATTCATGATTGCGACTACCAGTGCACTATGCAAAGCAGAGAGTAACACATTAATGATGTGTTTTTTCTCTAGCCAGAAGTTCAATGGAAAATATTCCCTCTTCAAGTTTGCAATCCAATGACATTTATTTTTAGGAAATATACTGAAGTTGAAAAACATCTAAAAAGAAGCACAGCGGCGCAGTAGCAGGGGGCCAGGATGGGGCCAGCGTGTTTTCATGGGGGCACAGAAAAGCATGAAATAAAAAATAGGGCAAGGAATTCACATATATTAAAAAACTGCAAAAATTTGGGTTCCTTTTTTTGTTTTGTTTAGCAGATGAAAACTGGGTTCCTGTCTCAATTGCTCTGAAGCTATCGCCTTATCTTTTTAAAATAATTAGTAAAGAAAAAACATGAAATCAATCCAAAGGACCTATCAGTAACCATGTCTGCTCCAGCACATATCAGTAGAGTTTCTTTCAGTATTACAGACATCCCAAGTCGGAAATCGATAGTTGTTCACGGATGCCCGTGAGTCAGATAACTGAAAAAAATAATGCAACCGCTTTTGGCATTTACTTAATCATATTTAGTTACTTTAATTGAATTGTTTTATGTCCTACCCTGCTAGCATGAAACAATTGTGTTAAAGTAACTGAATATAATTAAGTTAATGCAAAAAACGGTTGCATTACTTTTTTTAGTGTTTTTTTAATGCAAGTGAGAGCGTTCAAAACAATAATTCGTGAACCATGTGTGGATTAGAACTACTTCCATTGCACAGGCACAACAAGAGAGAACGGATGTGGGGAGGAGGTTGCTTGTGAAACTTGTGCGTATCTGTCCAAAGCGGTGCTCTGGTCAGCCAGCGTTCCAGGCGACTGGTTGTGAGAGAGGGCATTGATTGGATTAGTCAGAAAAATAAGCCAATACGTTTCGGTTAACTCTCTGACGGTCACCTAGTTACCACTCGAAGCCGTGCATCCTGTGAAATGGCAGAGGTTGAGTAAAAAACGAAAATATAAGACTCATTTTACAGCAGAATATACTAAAGTATGTCAACATCTAGTGAAGGGGAAGATTGCTGAAGTGTGTGTTTGTATGGGGCATGGTGTGGTCGGTTGGCGGGAGGGGCACTGGCCCCTGTTGGCCCCTGTCTAGAACCGCCCATGTAAGAACACCTACACTCAAGCAGAGGTGGGTATAGTTACATCTGCATGACAAACTTTAAAAAAAGTTGAATGTTTTACCTTCTTTTTGACTATTTGGTTCAATCATTCTTAATTATTCCATTTATATTTTGACTGATGTTCAGTTATTTTTCTTCATCATGGAAAACACCTCAAATAAATCACTTCCTAATTCTAATCACTTTATATCCGACTGTAATATACATAATAATCAAACTAAGCTCCATCACCTGCAGCCTGAATTGTTTCTCACCTGCAGCAGCAGAGGAGAGAGGAAGCAGTCTAGTATTATTATTTTTTATTTTTTTCCACCCCACAGTCCATCCATCCAATCACGTGTCCGCGCTGAGCATCCTTCCAGTGGGCAGACTGGCGTGTCTTTACTGGCTTGCAGAACCATGGACCAGTTGGGCCGGTTCCGCGCATAACTGCAGGTTACATGTCATTTTCCTGCGTGGGTTTTCCTCCGCAGCTGATCCGCTGCGTGTAACAGCGCAGGTAGGTTTCTGCTCACTGTTACCAAACAGCCTGCGTGGAATCGATCGTGAGTGGGTCGCTGTGTGCGCTGCAACAAAGACGCGTGTAATATGCGTGTAATAACATCTCGGCTCTACAGATGGAAGTTGTTTTTGCTTTGATTGTGCAGCTTTGATCCTGGATTGTGGAGCTGCAGGCAGCGCGTTGTGTTTAGGATGTGTCAGGATTACTAGGGGCTGTGGTTTTCCTGCGTGTGTTGGGTGGCGTTAATAATCATTATGTGCTGCAGGGCTGTGCATGATGCATGGTGGAGTACATTAGTGTGGGCTCCAGAGAGGAGGATAAAAAAGCATCTGTTCATCATAGGCTGCAGGGAGGTCACTGTAGTAATGACTCAGCAAACATCTGTTTAAAAACTGCTTCACGTTACTATGAAACCAGACAACATTGGACTACTGGACATGTCTAAGCCTTTAGATTTCATACACATAACCTTTTCTACTGTATAAAGTAATTATATGCTATCAGTTACAGTCTGTAAGAAGAAAAAAAAGAGGATTTTAGTGTCTGAATTACCAAAATCAGTTAAATATTGTTGGTTAAACATCTTTCAACATGTGAAACCTAGTATTAACTCTCCACGCCTTCCTCCTTCACAGATTCAGGTGTTTTAGTCCACATCCTACCTCTCCTTTTGCTAAGAAATGTTGCATCCAGTCAGCAAGAGATTAGAATCTGACAATTATCTCTAATCAATGATTGGTGATTCGGGTGCTGTCTCTCTTGTGGTTTGAAAATGCACCAACTGACAGCATTTACCTCCAAATATTTCCTTT
>NW_015155264.1:0-2595 GCF_000732505.1 Cyprinodon variegatus | reverse complement strand
GATATCAAAAAAGTACTCCAGAGTGTTGTTCAGCATGGGGGTGAGTAGAAAATGAAGGCTAATCATGTTTTGGGTGTACTATTCCTTTAAGCGTTGTTTTTTTTTTTCATATGCATGTGTGTTTCTGTTTTATTTTAATTTATGACTTTGCTAGCCTCGTCTTTGTAGTAATTTTTGTTTGCAGCACATTAATGCATTTGCAATAGGTTTGCTTCTCTCCACTTCTTCGCCACTAGAAAATAGACTTCTGAAGATTCCATATCAGGCCTGAAGCATGGCAATGGGAATGTCAGTGTTTATGATCGGTGGGTTTACTAAGATAAAAGCCTAAGATATACAGGCAAAATCATAGGGGAGGTTAATGTGATGCCCATGCATTAAAAAAATAGATAGAGGCACTCAAAAAAAAAATCTGCAAGGACACGCAATGCTTCCTGTAACATTAGAACAATGTGATGTGGAAATAATGATCGGAGGCTTACCTCTGGGCAGCAGGACAGGAAGGGCTTGATATAAATATTGGAATCGTGCACTCTCAGATTGTGGTCCCCAAAACCTCTTGTTACCCCAATCGTTGCCAACACCCGAGCCTGCAAAAAGATCAGACGTCCGTTAAACAGATCCTCAGCGAACTCAGCGCTGTTTTAGGATTCAGGGGTCAGGATGACACGACTCCCAACCTTAAAAAGCTGACAGATCACACTTAGAAAACTAGTTACCAGTCATGTGCTATTACTTATGAGTGCTCCGTTTAAAACATGGTGACTTCAACAAATCAAAATATAAATATAAAACAGGTATTTACAGCACTTCTACTTTTTGTTTCTTTTCTTTGCCACATATTTAATCAAACCCAGGTGTAAGCTGCTGTAAACTGGATTCCAACGGTCTGCTCCCTATAAGCTCCCTATAAAAACAGGAGGCATGCACACCACCATGGGGGCTGGTTAATTTACTCTACTGTACAGGAAAAGGGCACACGAGGATAAGTGAGGCCTGGTTGCAAAGAGCTCAGATCAGTATGCAGTATGCACTGCAGCTTTTCAAAGCAGCGACTAAACTCTTCCAGCGGAGAAGGAGGAAACATCCCAGGATTATTTGCTGAGCGCTGAGGCCCAGCAGGCAGCGCGCCGGGACTTTGAAGTGCTCAGGCGTTTCTCCCTCTCACACAAAGCTCCTCTCTTCTCTATCTGGCCGTCCATCTCCTCACCCAACTTGAAAGGAGTGGAGGACAAGGACGTGGACACGGGGGATCAATCAAGGGGTAAAAAAACCTGGATGTGGTTTCCAGTCGGAGGGGACTGCAGTGAGAGCTGCTCCCAGTCAAACATAGGAGGGCCACACTGGGAACAAACTCACATCTGTCATGTCTGTCCTTTACGTCTTCATTTCATGGAGAATTTGATGCTGTGCTATTTTTACAACCTCAGAATGAGAAAGAAAAATGAACAATAACTGAAAAATGTGACAATCACCTGACCTTCTTAGAATCTGATAAAACTGCGCAGAACTTTGTGAGTTTGCTGGACCTTATTTAGAAGTATGGAAAGCTGACGGGAAAAGCATGAAACATGCTTTTTCATAGCTGTGTGCAATAAAGACTAACAATGTATGACCACTAACTGCAAAAATTGCACGACCACCAAGAAGAAACCTGGAGACTGATGTTTATTGTTAAAAAAAATCATCTGTTTCCTTTAACCTCACAGTTATGGGCTATTTAGTTTTCATTTATCATATTAAACTCCTAAAATAATTTATTAAAGTTTATAGCTTTGATTTCATAAAGGTCAAAAAGAAGAAAAATCTAATTATGTGTAGAGACACATGGCAGGTAATGTGGTATTTGACACTCATGAATAACATTCCTCAAACTTTCTTTGCTTTTCTTCTTTAACCGAGAGCACATATGGGAGTCCTTTGGTTCAACTCTGGATACGTTTTACTTCTGGCAAGTAAATAAACACTGTCCTGTGGGATGGCAATTCTTGTTGAAAAACAGGCCCACAAATGAGTGCTGCTTCCCCATACAGTGGCAGGAGGGAGCTGACTTATGGTGCTTGGAGAGGTTTGATTACAGACGAGGCTTTCATGGCTGCAGAAGTAAGTCTGTCAGCGAGTGGCTGCCAAGCAACACTTACCTTCTTCCCCTCGCCGTAGATCAGAGGAAACTTCAGGTCATCGTCCTCGATGGTTTTATATGCCCTGAGCAAGAAAAAGATGACATGTTAATGGGTTTCTTATGGTTTATGGCAGGCGGTGTGTTTATGAGCTGAAGATTCATCGATTCCAACTCTAGGCTCTGCCTCTGCTGAGGTGGACAACACAGAGAGAAGGAGTATGGATGGAGGGTGGAATTGGTTAAATAGCAGCATACTCATCATTTCTTCTATGTTATAAAATAAAAAGAAAACATTTTAATTCCCAAAGTACAACAAAAGGCAAAACTAGAGCACACTGTAGCGCTGACGACGTCATTGAGAAAAAGAGAGATTCTTCTGGTAAAGAGCTGCCAACAGTGTCAGTGAGGGTTCATCGAATGAGATGTTTATGTTTCACAGATTTCAATTGAAAACTGCTTCCTGGATGGGAAGC
>NW_015155263.1:0-2597 GCF_000732505.1 Cyprinodon variegatus | reverse complement strand
TTGGAACATTTGCTCACTCTATCTTACACACATTCTCTATACCTACCAGGATGAAAGCATCTGTCTTTATTGTACCCTAGCTCAGGTGAAAAGACAGATTTCCTGAATTATTTATATCACTTCTTTATAATTTTTCAAAAAACCACCCATCCATCCATTTTCTGACATTCTTATCCCTACTGGGGTCGTGAGGGGTGCTGCTGGTGCCTATCTCCAGCTGTCATTGGGCGAAAGGCGAGGTACACCCTGGACAGGTCCCAAGTCTTTCACAAGGCAACAAAGATTAAAAACAGAAGAAACAACCATGCACTTACACACTCATAAATTAGAGAAGCCAATTAACCTAACAGTCATGTTTTTTGTCTGTGGGAGGAAGCTGGAGTACCCAGAGACAACCCACACATGCACAGGGAGAACATGCAAACTCCATGCAGAAAGTCAGCAAGCCGGGAATCGGATCCGGAACCTTTTTGCTGCAAGCAGCAGTGCTACCCACTGCTCTACTTTGCAGCCCATCTTATTTAAAAAAAACTAAATATTTAAATACATCAAGAATGATGACCTTCCTGTTGGCCTGGACCAAGATGTACCTGAGTGAAATAAAGGCCCCGTCCTATATTAGAGGATTTACGACTTGTGCATTTGTCTTTCCCTCTGGCTCTTCCTCAGGTGAATCAGTTGAGCTGGGGTGGCCCCCCTGCCTGTCGTCTGCAATCAAGAACCTAAGCAGGAGTGTCACAGCCTGATCTGATCAGATGAGCAAAAGATTGTGACTTTTAACCTGAATACCATAGTACAAATTCAATGCAGTTCATCTATTTAGCGCCAATTCACAACACATGTCATCTCAAGGCCCTTTACAGTTCAACCAGATCATCCAGGCAAATTGATTCAACGTTTAGTATCATAGTAAAACCAGTTGATTGCATCGTCTCATTGACTCAAAGGCAATCCCTCACACTAAGCCTGCTTGTAGCGACAGTGGAGAGAAAAAACTCCCTTTTAACAAAAATAAACCTCCAGCAGAACCAGACTCAGTGTGAGCGGCCATCTGTTGAGGCCGACTGGGGTTCAAGGAGACAGAAGCAGAGATAAAGAAAGAAGCAAAGATACAAAAGGCGTTCCTGCATCATCATTTGTAAACATTATTTTCTCTATCTTCCGATTTGATTTAAAACAGCTAGTCTCTGCAGCCTCCTTCCAGGAAGCTTTTTCAATTCAAAATGTTTTTAATTTTTTTTAAATGACTATGACCTGGATGACCAGCATATCAGTTTATGACACTTTCTCATCTACTGTAACTTTGATACATAATAATACAATGTCAGTGTACATGAGACAGAAGTTGAAGATTTTTTGGATTTGATGCTTTAATCAGCAGATATCCCAGTATCTTGACCTGTGCATGTCTACTTTTTGCTGCTTTCTTTTTGACATTGAATCAGACTCCCCTCTTTCTTTAGATTAGGATTACCAACAGTATTTATTTTTCTGCAAAATGCCAAAAATAATGAGCAAAATAAAACTTTTGGATCTGTGCATCTTCAGATGCAGAGATTTATACCCATTCACTATTAGTCTATTTGGTAATGTTGGGTACACTCTCAAAAGCAAATGGCTTGCAGCAGTCCTGACCCATCCTTCCTGACAGAACGGTTGTAACTGGGTAAGGTTTGTAGGCCACCTTCCATTTACTGATCTTTTCAGTTCTGTCAACAGAGTTTCAAAGGGACTAGTAACAGGGCTTTGTTATGGCCTCTACTCAACTTTACTTCTTAGATCTTAATAGTTAACTTATGTTATCATTTATAAAGGTGCATAGTCATATTAATTGTTAGTAGCTCACTCTGGTTGCATGCAGAGATGTATAATCCAGGTGCAAAAAGTAAAACGCAAGTACAGAGATCAGTTCCAAACATGGTGTGCATTTCCAGCTGCACAACACAGTCTGGGGTTTAAACACCTGGTTAAGTGAACAAAACAAGGAAAAATGGCAGGGTTATTACCTTGTGGACCTGGCTTATCCACCTCTGGTTTCATGCAAAGATTTTGCTGAAAGATTACCTCATCCTACTGGTGAATTAATTGTTGTTTTGTGTGTGTTAAGGTGCATTCAGACCGAGTGCAATGTCTGCTGCAAGGGCAGTGGAAACTGTGTGAAAAGGGGCGGGGAAGTGACCAGCAGTGAACCCTACGTGGTGATGGCGTTCACTGTTCCGTTCTCACCTGGTGCTTACCTGGTGCTGTCAAACAGAGGCACCGCATTCAGAGAGTTGAGTGGGAGTAGCCGCAGTTAAAAAAGCTGAACTTTCCTATGAAATTGTGTTGTGGCAACCAGTCAGTCAATGACTGGTTATGTTGTGGCTATAGTTCAAGAAGTACAACCAGGCAAATCTTTTTTCAGTGGATTAAAGAATGGATTAAAGAGGAATTATTGCTAACAAAGGTAGAAATAAGGAATGCTCTGAACTGATCTCGCGAGCTTTCAAGGTTTCACTCGCAGATCAGTCTGGAGACTCTCCGTTAAAGAAAATTTGGAGCCGTTCACCAAACGAACGTCCAATCAGCGTTGGCTTTGAGGCGGGTTGAGGTGTGAC
>NW_015155262.1:0-2597 GCF_000732505.1 Cyprinodon variegatus | reverse complement strand
ATGATATGATGGAACTTTTTCTATAAAATGCCTTGAAGTAACATCTGCTGTGAATTAGCATCATCTAAATAAAAATAATTTATTGAATTTTATGAAAGCTGCAAAATATGCACTTTAAAAAAAAATAATTGCCTACCCCACTGTATGTAATGGCTTGCCATTGGATGCAGATGTTTATCGCCATTTATATACATATTCTTTACATTAGGGTTCTTACTCAATTTAACATCCCCCCTAATGCCTTCAGTCTTTTGCCCAAATAACTTCCAGATCTGAGCTTGAAAGCTTAGCAGTATCCTCTGGCTTTCTCATGAGCTATGAGCTGGCTGCATTGCAGGTGCTGCAAGCTCTTGTGTTTGCTGTTGTCCCATGTTGGACAATTACATGCTGATCCACAGCTGTATTTTCAGAAAAAAAGACAGGCATCTTTGCACATTCTCATGAGCTTCACTTATTGCTATTTTGCTTTCAGTCAGTTCAGAGTATGAAGATATTTCTAAGGCTACCCAGGCCTGTCTCACACCTGTCTGTCCTCCTGCTCTCTGAAAAATACTTTGTGAAAGCTTAACAGCATGTTGCAGGGCCTTGACTTTTCATCTATCCACTTCAATTAATGTCTGCAGCGGGGGCTATCAGTGTTTTCCAGAAGTTCTGGAAAATCCGTTTTATTGAAAATGGAAAAAAAATAAAAAGTTTTTTCTTATATTCCAACTCCACTGAAATTCTTTAAGAGCTAATGATCTCTCCAAATTGACCTATAATTTACAAACGCAGGCATGAAAATTAGGGCCTATTACATAATTCGGTGTAGTTTATTCTTAAGTAGATTATTAAAGAAATAATATGCTGCATTCCCTAAAAACCAGTAGTTCACTAAAGAGAAAATTACAGCTTTTTCCCTTTCCTGGAGGCAAGTCCAATAAACAATGTACAGTATGCACCCAAACATCAAACAGCATGTGCTGTTGGATTGTAAAAAAAAAAAAAAAAAAATGCAACCTCTTCTGATCAAGCACATAAATGTTTGAACAGAAAAAAAACACTTGGAAAGCTCAGTTTGGGAATTAATTGTAAAGATCTTTTTTGCTTCTAAATGTTAATATGGTCTTTTCCCTTATTATCTGTGAGAGTTGATTTAATTTTATCCTCCTTTGGGGCAGAGCAGTTGCTGCTGGTTGTCCCAAAACCAAGGAGGAAGTTGAAAAGACAAGAGTTTTTAGTCCCTGTCCCCAAATTGTGAGTTAAGCTGCCGTCAAAGATCAGACAGACTAACTCATTTGCTGCTTTTAATTATTTTCTTAGAACACATTTTGTTCTCATTGGATTTTAAAACCAAGTTTTTATTAGTGTGCAATACTTTGTTCAACTGTTTTGTTTTTATATTGCTTTATCAATGAAATTGTATTGGATTTAATTGTTTTTTTACCCTTATTTTTAACAGCTGTTCTAAAGGGGTGCTGGGATTTTTAAAATCATTTGACATAAGATCAATATTTAAAAACAAAGAGCTCTCAAAGTCAGTAAATATGCAGCGCTATTATGAAACGTTAGAGAATAACTGGATAGGTGGAAAACCATACCCATCTCTCTTATGGGGAACATAAATGTAATTAAAATGAACTTTAAGCCTAAACTCCTGTACATGTTCCAGAGCCTTCCACTTTCTATGCATTCAGCTTAAAACATTCTTTGTCTGCTTTTTATAGAATAATAGACATCTTTGGGTACATTTGTCTTTACTTGACCTTGACAGAGAAGATTTAAATGCATTAATCCATTTTTTTGCCTTTTTTTTTTACTGGGCTGCAGAATTATGCACTTTGTTGTGTTATTTTACTGGAAAGTATGAGACTTGGGAAGTGTCAGTAAAAACAAAAACACACACAAAAAAAACAGCAAAACAAAGCTGTCAGAAATCCATGCTCATTGAACTGTGTGATGTCATTTGATGTCAGTACAAGCAAACTTACAATACAACAGTAATAACTTGTGCAATGTATAATTTGCAATTACTATTTCAATTCAGTTCAATACAGTTTATTTATATAGCGCCATTTTACAACACATGTCATCTCAAGGCACTTTACAGAGACAATTCAACCAGATCATACAGTCAGATTGGTTCAAAGTTCTATCTAAGGAAAACCAGTTGATTGAATCAATTCACTGACTCGAAGGCAATCCCTCACACTAAGCATGGTTGTAGCGACAGTGGAGAGGAAAAACTCCCTTTTAAAAATAAGGAAACCTCCAGCAGAACCAGACTTAGCGTGAGAGGCAATCTGCCAACGCCAGCTGGGGATCAAGGAGACAGAAGCAGACAGAAAAAGAAGCAGAGATACAAAAGGCAACTGTAAACCAGCTCCACAGGCGGCCCTGTCCAGGAAACACACAGCCAGGCAGACTCAGCTCAGAGCCAGCTCCCATGTCACAGGATCAAAGAGAGCACTTACAGTTAGTCACAGTCAGAGAAACAGGACTACACTGAAAAACAAGCAGATCTTGAACATATATAAACAAAGGTGTTGATGGCAGCAGCACAGCTGATATTTCTCTCCAGGATGGAGTCACAGCCAAACAGGAACAGACCAGATGAA
>NW_015155261.1:0-2599 GCF_000732505.1 Cyprinodon variegatus | reverse complement strand
TCAGTAAACTGGATCCATGTGGAACCGACACATAGATCCAGATTAGATCCATGTGTCGGTTGCAGGGCTACTTTTTGTTAGATGGATTGTTATGGTTACATTATACCTATTGAACCTTAATATTAGGTTCAGTTTACAAGCAACAGCCTTTAGTTTGGCAGGAAGAGGTGAAATCTTTCCTCTGATCCAGAATCACAAGGCATTCTGGGGAATGTAGGCAAACTTCAGTAGAATTAAATGAATTCTATTGGATTTCCTTTGATGTTGATTAAGTGTTCCTCATTGGAACACCTAATCAACCACCTTAATAAATTAAGATTTAAATTATTAAGGTGGTCTCATTTTAGCTCTGGAAGCCAAAGACAATATTTGAATATGTACCTTTTTTTTGGCATGATTCTACCAAATACTTTACTTAGATTGTTATTAGATTCAATGAATTAGAATCAATATATGATGATGATTAATCAGAGACTTTAGTGTATATATTTCCAGGTTAATCAAAGTGATGCATCAGAATAAAGTCTTCCATTATTTAATGAGGGGATCCATGAAATATGGATGTGATGAGAGGTCAGGATCCAGTGTTCCGATCCCTGGCTGGCTAAAGTACCATCACAGATTAAATCTGAACAGTTAGGAAACACAGAAGTGAAAATGCCATAGAACAGCATAAACTGAAGAATTTGTGGTTTTTCTTGTTAAACTGCAGATAATGACGCGATATCCCTGAATACCGGTTGGCAGCAGAGCGCCACTAGGGGGCGCCTCTGTCCCTCCCAGGGGTTTTTTCAGTAAATCAGATTGAACTGATCCGGATTAACTTTGTAATCAGACTCTGTGGTTGAGCTTTTATAAAGGAAATGCATTGAAATGTCCTTTATTGGACCAATTTAAGCCTTTTCTCCTCCACCTGGGCTTGAAGCCCAGATTAAACAAACATCTTTAGAGGTTGATTGAATCCAAAGATCTAGAACTTGTTGAATTTCACTTGTCAACATTTATTAATTCTCGCTTTAGCTCCTTAGCCAAAAAAGTCTGATTTGCTTTTTATGCACAGAATGATTTGAGTCTGTAAACCAGGGTTCAGGAGTCTCGGCCTTCCTGAATCGCTGCTCTGCTCAAACACTCCTAAATTCTCCATCTTTTGGCAAAGAAGTCACTCCCGCAGCAGTACGCTGGTGAAGATTCTCAGTCATCCAGGTCTGAGTCATTCCAATAAAAAAGAAACTTAAAAGCAATCCACTGGACTCTGTTTCCAACTTTGAAGACGTTTCGCTTCTCAACCCATTTGAAAAAGCTCCTTGGATGGGAAGGGAAAAATCTTCAAACTTGTAAACAAAGTCCAGTGGATTGCTTTTAATTTCCCGCAGCAGTGTGTCGCAGTGAGCCTATCGCAGTTATGATGCAGATATCTTTGATTTATGCCCAATTTTGATGCTTGGTCATGTTGTTCCATGCAACAACACAAGAGGGACAATCATGAACTAGCTAGGATTGTGGGTGTCCACGTGTCGGTTTGAAGAACTTGTTCGTCGTCTACAACCCCTCCTCTAACGCTGGACGACACACAGTTCACCTGTGAGTAGGGGTGTAAATCACATCCATCATGGCGATTTGATTCAGTATCGATTTCCTGATCCAACGATTCGATTATTTTCGATACTCAAGAATACACCACGATACGATTCGATTAATTGGTTCTTTTTATTAATAGTTTTTTTTTTACATCTTACAGGTTAGACAATGTTTCAAATTTTAAATAAATCAATGAAAGATGTAGTATCGTTATGTAAAATCAGTGCAATGAGTGCAATTCAATACCTTGGCTCCAGACGTCCCCGCCCCATCCACAGACGCTCTGCTGTAGCTGACGGCAGACAGTGCCGCAGACAGCAGACCGGCTTGTTTTGTTTTTATGACTGAAATTGCGGAAAACAACTCGTGAAGTTTGACCAGCTAGGTGAGCGAGCTGCGTGAGAACGCTGGGGGCCTTTTTCCACCTGGATCTCCACTCTTTTTGGCCCTCGTGTCCCTCCGTCGTCGGACTAAACTCGCCCCCACTTCCTCATCGCTTCGGCCGTATCTAGACCCACAGCGTGTAGCACAGACCACGCTTCAATATTGAACATAATTTAAAAATGTCTGTGTCAAGCTCACTGCAACACACTGCTGTAAGAGTATAATCAGGAAGCGAGGTAGGAGGGCAAAATAGGTATAGCGCCACTGCAGCACAGGAGGGAGAATTACGCCCAGGAGCAAATGGATAAAAATAGACCGGAGGAAAAAAAAAAAAAAAACATGTATCGATACTCTTGCGGACGTATCGATGCATCGGATCGTCGACTGTTGGATTGATGCATCGATACAAAACGATTATTATTTACACCCCTACCTGTGAGTGTTCCCCAAAGACTGGCCATGGCGCTGCATGTTTTGCCTTCGGGTGTAAACAAACAGACCGTTGCTCAGAGCTACAAACCAGCGTCCTGTACGGTGTCTGCGTTAGTGTCCGAGGTGTGCCAGGCGTTGTGGACGGCACTACAGCCAGAATTTCTGCCATTAGGTACCAAACAGGAAATCCCCATGTAGAGCGGAT
>NW_015155260.1:0-2604 GCF_000732505.1 Cyprinodon variegatus | reverse complement strand
GATATCAAAAAAGTACTCCAGAGTGTTGTTCAGCATGGGGGTGAGTAGAAAATGAAGGCTAATCATGTTTTGGGTGTACTATTCCTTTAAATTGGAAAGTTCCTGTGCACAAAGTCTAAAACTGTAAGCTAATTTCTTTTCCAAAGACCATTAGAACAATGAAAATGTGTCAGAAAACCGTTACTCAGTGGATAAAACAGACCTAAACCCATCAGAAAACATTACAATAAATAAAATGCAATCTATAAAACATTCGGTGTGAGACTTTTGCTGTTAGAGAATATCATATTTCAAGGTTTCCACATGTCTAAAATCTATAATCTTTTTATTTTACTGGCGGTTTAGGCGAAAACTATATTTAATTCATGTCAGTTGCTTTCTATTATTAATACAGTGCAGTCTATTAGATCTATTGTCAAATGGGATTAAAAATAAATGTTATGAAGTAAAAGTGATGAAGGAAAAGTAATAAGTGATTTATAGAAACATGGGAGTGTGCACAGACAGGTATTTGTGTGTGTGTGTATGGGGTGTATGTGTGTGTGTGTGTGTGTGGTGCTTCTTAGCGGCAGTTAAGGTAACAGGAAGAGGGTGAATTAAAGGTATGTTACTTAAACAGATAGAGAGAGATGAACGACAAGGACTCCAGAAATTAAAAGGTAGCAGGACAGTGCAACATAGCCTACTCTACAGTTAAAGATTGGAAAATCTTTACAGATTTAAAATTGCAGATGTTGGGAAGATAAATAAAGAGACAGAGCACCTGACAACTTTGATTTAAAGGTATTAAAGAAAAAAAAACTGGCTTACAGAAATACTGAGAGCATCTGAGACTGAGGTAGAAGAAAAAGGATTGAGGAAAGAAAAACCTTAATGGGACGCTACCCAAGGGGAGGTGTGCAAATTGCATCATAAGCTGCATAATGAAGGGTCATTAAATCGTTCATCAGCCACAGACTTTCACAATTCCTGCTGCCATGCCTCAGCAGCCGGACGCCGCTTCACCGCGGTCAGTGATGGAGGACTCTCGGACGTAGAGAAGTGTCTTGCATACACAAGGGGACACTTTGCAGATTCCAAAAATCACTACGCCAAGTGAAAACCCACTGCGTTCAGCACTAACAGCCAAGTGAGGACAGCAAATGGGATAGACTAGTCCTCTGAGATCCTGCACATTTTCTACGCTTTGTTTTCTCATGTGTGAATACCCAGAATCCCAGCCAAGAGACAGGAGAGGACAAAAAGAAAAGAAAACATCCGAAAAGTTTTTCCACTCATCGCCATTCTTGCTCATGCTTGTGCAGTTTTGCAGATCACCAGTGCGCCCAATCAATTTGAAAATAATGATGTACCTTAAATGACTCGAAGAAGCCGCCCCCTCCTCCACCACCTCCGTTCTCCAGCTTATCTTCCTCCCCACCCAGACCCATCATGGACTGACTGTTGATGTGCAGTTCTTCATATAATGTTTCCAGCAGGGCTGAACGTGTACGCTCCTGGCAACAAATAAACCAAATGTTTTAGTGACAGCGCATCTTAAAATTCACTTTAATGAAGCCAGTAGGATGCAGATAGATGCAAACAGTTGGACACAAGATCATAACAACATGCATAAAAACATAATAAATCAAAATACAAAGACACAAGGTTTCCTTTATTGTGCTTTTCACCTCCAGCTTTGCAAACTTCTCAGCCTTGTAGCAGGCATACTCTGCATTGATCAGCTTGGTGAAGAGGAACTCATGAAACTCTGGGCCCTGAGGAAAAGAAAAAACAACATTTGGAGAAGAGTGGGGAAGGACGTATGGTGTATCTCTAGGGAAACATGTTTTTTTTGTTTGCTTACTGACCTTTTTGAAGATTGCAGGGTCAGGTAGAGCAGGTCCAAAGAAAGGTACATCATCCCTTGCTGTGACTGACACCTAGAAGAAATAGCAAACAGAAACTGTTTGGGCTTAAATCAAGAATCCTATTCTTCAGCTCTGGATACCAGACACACCATTCTGTTTGCAAAAGATGCCAGAAAAGCATATTGGAAAATAAAATGTCACACTTTCCTCCAACTCTTCTATTGTCCTCTATTCTGTTTTATCCCCGCATGCTAGAATAAAAAAGCACTGTATGCGCGTTTCCTCTGCAAGCTAGCTGTATAGTTTCATAACATACTAAAATAGGCAAACACTGTTTTATGAAAAAGTTTTTTTTACCCTGAGATAAACAATTTTTTCACACGTAAATATCTCATATCAAATGTATTTTTGAACTAATGCAACATGTAGTTTCAATGGTTCACAGCTACACCCAGGCCTGCTTACTGCCTGACAATCATAAAGTACCAAAAAATAGAACCAGTCTGAAAACAAACAAAAATATGAGTCCAGGGAGGGTTACAATGCCATTTCTACGGCTTAAGGACTCCAGTGAACCACAGTGTGTGATATTATCCACAAAGGAGATAATATTCGCCTCTACTAACACCATTTCCCAAGACTCATTTAAGAGAGAATCCCATAAAAACATCTAAAACATTGAAGGTAACAGCTGCCTCATTTTGAGTTCCCTTTGCTGCATAAACCTCCCCCACATATTTATGTCTCACATTTA
>NW_015155259.1:0-2605 GCF_000732505.1 Cyprinodon variegatus | reverse complement strand
AGCACCCCTCGCAACCCAAGCAGGGATAAGGGTGATGCAAAATGGATGGATGGATATTTTGCAGAATTTGACGGCCAAAAAGCAGCCAGTTTTATTGAGCTTATTAAAAAGTGACTAAATCCTCTGACAGTTTATTGTTTCAGCTACTTTTAATTTCAGAAATGAAATAGTTTGGGTCTGTGGAAGACGATGCTGCATTAGCAGATTCTATTTATCTAAACGTACACTTCAGAAATTCATTCTAGATTGTCTCTAACCCTAACCCTTTCCTCTGCAAAACAATGTCCATGTTCCTACTCTACAGTTGAATTAATCAAGTTTGATGCTAATTTCACCCTGTGGTACAAGACCTTAAGATTTATATGGCACAAAGATGTTCTACTTTTTTTTTTTTTTGCACATCTCATAGTTATCTTAAAATAATCCTATCTGGGATTTTACCTAAATTCTGCTAAAACCAAGGTTCTGTCTGGTTGCTAATCTTCCAGCAGTCTAAGGAAAGTCACTTTCCTAGGAAATCTGGGACAATAATCCATACCCATCCGTACCCACTTATCCTTCCAGGTTGCTGGAGGGGCTGGTGGACATGTCTGTAGAAAAGAAAATATGTTTTGCGGACTTTGGCTGCTTTATTTGCTTAGTTTTAGTGAAAAACTCAATCCACTTTTATGGGAATGTTTGTAAAGTCAACAAAAGTCATGGGTTAAACCATTTGGCGTCTTTATCTCAAGCAGACATTTGCTCCTCAGTTTAACCTCAGGTGAGACTCTATAACAGACGTCAAATACAATAAATAGTTTGATATTATTCCTGCCAGCTAAGGAAGAGCGACTGTATAAACCAAACATGATCGACTAGAAAACATCAAAATAGATTGTTTTACTGTTTGCTTTGACAATCAGATATTTCTGACTGAGAAACTATGATTGAGGAAGAAAGCTGGACAGTGATACAAAAATGAAGGATTGGAATAAATACCAATCCTTCATGTTGATGCATATCCTGTTGTTGATGCATATCGTCAGCCTCACCTGGTTGGGGTGGTGAAACATGCAGAACATGGTGGAGTCGAAATACAAAAGTTGAACATCTGCTGGAACTGCACTCCTTAAATCTTTTTTATTGAGGTCATATTTAAGCATATGATTTGATCTGATATTTACTTTATGTCTCAGGCAGTTTTCCTTTACATTTAGTGTTAAATTAAGGTTATCTGCAGGTCGTGGCCCTCATTCCTGTCTTCTTGTTTAAACAAATCAATGTGGCTGGCTTTATGTCCATCCACATGTTTCTCTGCAGTAGAAACAGTTTTTACTGCTTCTGTGAATGTAAAAGCAGTTCCTGTATCTGGGGAAGGTGGGCGACGCTCAGATGTAAACAGATCATTCAGACCTCCAAGCTCAGGCCAGAAAACGTCCAGCGCAGCAGAACGGGAACAGCTTCGGAGGAAATGTGGTTTTTCACAGTGAAAGTTTGGCCTGCAGAGACCGCCGAGATGACTTGTTGATATTTCTGAGTTTGGATCATCCAGCAAAGATGCCGGAGCAGATTCAAGCCAGATGACTTCTGCTCTGGAGGCTTAAGGCAGCCCTCTCCTCAGCTATGATGCTCTGTTCTGGTTGACATAAGTGGCAAAGTGATGGATCTACCTAGCCACTGATTCAAACAGATTTACAGAAGTCACAGAGCTGCAGCTCTGTGGGGAGGGGAGTTGGCATGGTCATGGCATGGCACCCTTAGCCAACCATACAAGGTGATTAGTTGTTGCCATGTGGACTAACAGCCCCAGAAAAGCAGTTCCCCTCTAAAACAGGAAGTGGATTACAGGGAGGAAGATAGATGATCATGGCAGAGTTATTGGAAGCCTGCAGATTCCTCCTTCCTCATCTTGTGTAATCACAGAGAACATGTGTAACTATACAGAAATCAATATACAAATTTAAAGCGACGGTGTAGGCTTAAGCCACTAGGGGCGCAAGGCCTTTATATTCTACCCCTGAAGGCATTAGCAGCACTTCACCGTTGCTAAATAAATCTGTTTCCTTCGGTGTTTTGGAAAATGATAGAAGACTGCTAACCAAACCTCCAGATTCAATTTTACATCATAGAAAATATGTCTGATCAAGCAGGCGTCATGTCTGTTCTGTTGCATAACAAAATTAAGGCTTAGTTAGGTCTAATGTTTAAGGGGAGCTCAGACTTCTGTAAAGTGTCACTCTGGGTCACATGACTCATAAAGTTACAGATCCGACTCTCTCAAATTTCATAGTTGAGTTTCTAAGAAGGGGAGCCTGAAAAAAACATTTAATATATCTCAAATTGAGCTAAAACTTACACAGGTTGCTTTATTGGATATTTCCTTTCCTACAATTGGTTCCTCTTGAAAGTTTGAGTAAGTTCAAATACAGTGGCTGCGTCCCTGGAGGGCCAAATTCGTCGGCCAAGTAGTTCATAGTGCGGCGCCCTCGCCTGTTCGGCTTGGGTGTCTCCTCTGTTTGCGGCCGACAAATGCAGCCTTCATTTTGTCCATTTTTAAGGATGGTCTAATGTTTAAGTCTAATGTTTAATGCATAGTCCATAGCCTTGGGTATCCCGTGATTCATTG
>NW_015155258.1:0-2607 GCF_000732505.1 Cyprinodon variegatus | reverse complement strand
AACCTCAAGCTTGTTTTAATAAAAAGATGCAGATTTTTTTGCACATTTAGCAAAGTCTGTTTCCGGAGCTTTCCTCTTTATAATTCTGTCTTTCACTACGTTTTCCTTGCTTTTTTTATTCTCCATCTTTCAGAAACCACTGACCAACTGAGTGCACTATTGAGTTATTGTTCACTGTAAAAAAAACAACAACTTCTTGTTCAGGTGGAGGCAGGCCAGGGATGGTGGTAGCAGTGGAAGTGATCCAACTCTGGCAAAACAAAACAAAAATCAACAGCCCGAAACTGTTTAGGTCCTCCCAAATAGCCACTCCAAATGACTTACGTAACGTTTGGTAAAATTGCACTACCAGGGGTTAAAGTCTACGGTGGCCAGGAAGAGCAAAGCAATATTTGATTTACCTGTGAAACTTTTACTTACATTTCTGTGTGTTGCTCAACCCTCTCTGCACCAGACCCTCACGGTTTCCCTGCTGGTGGTGAGCCAACTGGGGGATGGCCTCGCGTTACTGAGGCTGGGCCTGGCAGGGTCCTATGAGAAAGCATCCCAATCCCAGGCCTGACTTCAGGGTGGGATTCTGGCTCCGCCATACTGCTCGACATGAAGTGCCTCGAATTTTTTGTCATGAAGGGGGCTTTTGAACTGCTCTTTGTCTGACCCATCACCCATAGTCTGTTTGTCTTAGGAGACCCTACCAGAGGAATTTAATCCCCCAACAACATAGCCTCTAGGATGCCTTCTACCATGTTAAGGTAGCAATTCAAGGAATCAAAATCAGAAGCAGGTTTATTGCCAAGCAGGTTTGCACTTACAAGGAATGTGACTTGGTGTTGATGGGGCAGACAAATTCAATATATATGCAGAATACTTAATCTATAAATACATACAATATAAAACGTACAATATACTTTATACAAAATATAGCACATTACTATATACAGTAGCCTTGTTAGTAAATGAAAATTAATTTAAATAGTAGTTCTATTTCAAGAAAAAGGTCTAAGGTGCTTTTCATCTGAATGAAGCAGCAAAAGCAGGAACTGTCCAGACAAAACCTGAGAATTTAAATTGTACTAGCATCAGGGTATTTTTTTGGAGCTAAAATACTATGCAAATTAGGTTTTTCTTGTTTTGTTATTTTACACTAAGTTATACTGAATTTTCAAGTCATACATTTGAATGTATCATGATGTAATGGCAGTGAAGGCTGCAGTACACAAAATATTTGGTTGCATGTGCAAACTTCTTTGCATGTGCAGAGACTAACTTATTACAAGGTGCAAAGCCCATTTTTGCCTGTGTGCCTTTGATTTATATTTGAATTAAAAAAAAAAACTCAAAATGTTGGGTGGAGGATATGCAACTAAAATATTTACCAGCTGCAAAGTTATTTGTTCAAGATGAAACAGACATGCACAGTTTTTATTGTCTATATTTAGTACTTTCAGAAGTCAGGTGCAAACTCATGCCAAAACTGAAGTCATTGTGGCCACAAAGCGGGCACTTGTAAATGACAAAAGATAGAGAGATTCTGTGTGCATGTGAACACATTTGGACAATCAGTAATAATGGGAACAGAATAATATTATTGAAAAAGACATAAGTACCGGCACAGACTTATGCAATGGAATGTCCAACACAACTAGGACAAAGAGACAAAATGATTAGATATGGGACAAAAGACCTGCCTGAACTTAGTTCTAGATACACTTCTCTTTACAACAAAGAGAAAAATCCTTAAGATTCAAAACTACTGGGTTATGGTAACAATGAATATTTGTTCAAGGATAAAAAATATATTTAAGTCACTTGAGACATTATCAAAAGTTTCATGAATAGTGAGAATACCAATTTTATCCCAACTAATATTGATGCAGGGCTTGAGAGATTGCCAAATGGGGGCTTGATATGTATTGCAGAGCTTTTTACAGGACTAATGATAAAATCAAAATGGAAATACCAACAAGAATTTTATGGAAACAGCACAAATTTGCATTTCATTTATTTCAAACATATAAAAGTTTTCTTAAATTTCAAATTTCAGTTGGATGGAAACACAGCTAGAGAAGGTTTCAGATAAAGGAAGAGACAAAAAGTGCATTATTGATGCCTTTGCATTTTCAAGGTGTAGTAGACTTTAAGAGCACAAGCAGCTACAGTTTGACTTAGAACTAGCTTTCCTCCTCCTGCACTGGCGTAAGCAAAAAATCTAATGTTTGGGTTTTTAGACTTGTGATTCTATGTTGATTAAATTTAATGTTATACTTCAGTTGCAGTATGTGGGTATATGTGGTTAAGTTTGACCAGCAATGGACATAACATTCTTGTTAATGTGAGATGATTAGCTCTTAGCCCAGCTAACACAGTTAATATTGTTTAGTGTAGCCCGACCAGCTTGCAAGCTGCCCACTGTGATTCTTGTGTACATTCAGGGCATTCTCCTTTTGACAACCATTTCTCAAATGGAAACCAATAACTGGTGATTAAGTTTTTCAGATTTTTTTATTTGAGTCACTAGAATGACTCGATTGTTGTCTTAGCTCCATGTATTCTGTGTAGTTAAGCTGAATCTTTACATCGACAGGGAGTTGAATATGTTGTCTCTTT
>NW_015155257.1:0-2614 GCF_000732505.1 Cyprinodon variegatus | reverse complement strand
TAACACCAGCTGAATGCATCCAGTTATCAACCAAACATGCATGCAGTCATAGTGGGAATAAAAAACAATTTTTAACAGAAAGGAACCTCCATCAAAACAAGGCTCAGTGTGAGCGGCCATCTGCTGAGGCCAACTAGGGTTTAAAGATACAGAAGCAGACATAGAAAAAGAACATAGAAGCTCTGATAAAGACATTCTATGTTAGAAAAGCTAAAGATAAACTAAGTTCACAGGTGGATCTGTCTGGGAAAGAAACAATTAACAGGGTACATATCCCTGTAACAGAGATGGATTAATCACATCTAAAATGGAGGAGGAGATCAAAGGGAATACCTCCTTAAATAACCTGGTTGGAAATGGATCTAACATCCAAGTTAAAGGCTTAGATGAAGACAATAGTTTTGCTAACTCTGAAAGGTCAACTGGATCAAAGCAGTCTAAACCCGGTTCAGATTCTATGGCTACCTCAGATGCTGCCCCCCCCTCCAGAGACAAACCGATCGCAGATAGAGGAGTGCTAATCATCTTATTTTAAATAAGATCAATCTTATTTATAAAGAATCCCATAAAATCATTGCTGCTAAGAGCAGGTGGAATGGACGGTTCAACAGAGCTATGGCTCTGGGTGAGTTTGGCAACTGTATTAAAAAGATATCTAAGATTATTCTTATTCTCCTCTATTAATGAGGAGAAGTATGCTGCTCTTGCTTTATGAAGGGACATTTTATATGTTTTTCCAGACTAGGTAGAATTCACGTCAGCATGTAGAGCGCCATTTTCATGGTCAGATCTGTGAGAGCAAATGGACAAACCGAGTCAGAGCTAGATGATCCGAGATCCAGAGACAATCCAGGAATCCGGGAGTGAGGTCAGGGCACAGAGAACAGGTCAGAGATCCAAAACACACCATGACAGGTCTGATAGGGTTCAGACAGACTCGGAGAATTGGGGGGGCAGAATCAGGCAGACAGGTAACAGGAATATTGGATAAAAGTCACAGATGGCTCTTAATAACCTGGCACTAGTGACTGGTCTGAACACTGGTTATATAGTCAGGTAAGCAGGTGAATCTGATGGAGGCTGATTGGGAACAGGGTGGAGCTGACAGGTGTGTTGGATTCTGAATCTAACCAGCACTAATATCAGGAATAATGACAGATCACCAGTGATTTCAAGGAACTGCTAAACAAGAAATCAACAAGTGCTCATGAAGGGTTACAGGAAAATAATGAGGAGTATAGAGAAGCAGCCTAAAGTCAAGATCAGAGAAAGCAAGGAGGCATACAAGAGGCTGGGAAAGAAGCTACAGCAGAACATTATCAGGCATGTGTGGTCAGGGATGAAGAAGATCTCAGACTTCCAGCAGAAGAATGATCAGACAGATGGAAGTCTGGGCAGATCGATTGAACTGAATCCATCCAAAGGGTTCAGTTCAGGAACAAGCTCAGCATCTTTCTCTCCTGCCCACAGTCACATGGACATCCTGCCCTCCTCTGTCATTCATTCTCCTGCTTCCATGAGTTTGTTCTCAGCCAGATCAGCAGGTGGTGCTGCTCCCTCCACCTTCCATCTGTCTGTCTCTAGAAGTCAGTAAAGAGGCAACTGGTCCTGGAGTCCTGAAGGCCTGAGCAGAGCAGCTCTGGGATTCTACAGCACCTCTCCCCCCTTAGTCTGACCCTGGAGACAGTTCCAGGGATGTGGAAGACCTCCTGCCTTGTTCCAGGACCAAAGCAGACTCAGCCTTAGTGACTATAGACCTGTTGCCTTGACAACCACATCATGAAGGTCCTAGAGAGACTTGTGTTGGTTCACCTCAGCAAGCAAACCAGCAGCTATCAGGACCCCCTACTGTTTGCTTATTACCATGGAGATGGGGTTGATGATGTCATCATCCACCTGCTTCAACAAACCCACAGTCATTTAGACCAGGCAAACAGCACTGTGAGGATCGTGGTCTCTGATTTCTCCAGATTCAGCCTGACTGACTTAGAGAGAAACTCCAGCAGACTCAGGTAGAGGCATCAACAACCACCTGGATCAAAGACTACCTGACAGGTTGTTAGACTGAAGGCTCAGCTGGCTGATCCAGCAGCACAGGAGCACCACAGGGGACGGTACTCTCTCCATTCCTTTTCCCTCTGTTCACCTCTGACTTCCAGGACCAGACAGAGTCCTTTCATCCGCAGAAATCCTGAGATGACTCTGCAGTCATTGGGAGCATGAAAGATGGAGCAGAAGCTGAGGACAGAGAGCCGGGGAAGCGCTTTGTAGCATGGTGTGGAAACAATCATCTGATCCTGAAGGTCAACAAAACAAGGAGATGATTGGAAATTTCAGAACAAACAGGAACAAGTTGAATCCTGTTAACATCCTGGGAGAAGAAGTGAAGGAGGTGGAGGAGTAGAAATGCCTTGGTGTTCACCTGGACAACAACCTGGACTGGAGACACAACTGGGAATCCGTCTCCGAGAAGGGACAGAGCAGACTGGACTTCCAGAGGAAGCTTAGGTCCTTCAGATGCTGCAGATCTTCTATCAGTCTGCTGAGGAGAGTCTGATCTCATCATCATCATCAAACAGCGAGCATCCTCTTCATCAGACTGTTAACGTCTGAT
>NW_015155256.1:0-2615 GCF_000732505.1 Cyprinodon variegatus | reverse complement strand
AGACAGTCAAACTCTACTAAAATATTTGAAGCCCTACTTGCTTTGTTGGTGGGTTGCTTCAAGGACCCATTTAGATAAGGCTCAGTACTGATACTACCCATGCAAACTATTCTGTTTTTTTGTCTCTATATTAAGAAAAAAGTATAATTCTGAGAATTACATGTAATTCTTAAAGTTGGTTTCGAGGTTTTTGGAAGTTTTTTCATGGAGATGCTTTAATCTTATTCTGTTCATTATCACATAAATTTGAGGGAAATCTTTTAAGAAACAAGGGCTCTCTCTGGAGCCAAAGTGTGTGCTACGTTCCGGCGCTGGAACAAAAATTAGTATTAAAGTACCCTGTCTTGAGCCAAAGTGTGTGCTACGTTCCCTCTCTGGAACCAAAATAAGTGTTAAATATCCCTGTTTAGAGCCAAAGCATGTGCTAAGTTCCCTCTCTGGAGCAAAAGTGTGCTAAAGTGCTCTCTCTGGAGCCAAAGTATGTGCTAAATTCCCCCTCTGGAGCCAAAATAAGTGTTAAAGATCCCTATCTGGAGCCAAAGCATGTGCTACAGTGTCCTCTCTGGAACCAAAACAAGTGTTAAAGTGCCCTCTCTGGAGCAAAAGTGTGCTAAAGTGTCCTCTCTGGAACCAAAGCTTGTGCTAAAGTGCCCTCTCTGGAGCCAAAGGGTGTGCTCTGTTCCCTCTCTTGAACCAAACTGCATGTTATTGTGTTCTCTCTTGAGCCAAAGTGTGTGTGTTAAAGTATTTTCTATGTTCTTGAATAGGTGCTATATCAGCCCCTTTTTTTCTTCTTCCCTTACCCTTCAAAAAATTTGTGCATACCAATGCTTTATGACATAAGCCAGAGGCCTCTGAAGGCTGAACATGGTAAAAAGATAAGACAAGATGGACCCTCTCTCTTTCCAGCTGGAATCTGCTCAGTATTTTTTGTTTATACTCAATAATGTTGAGTATAAACAGCTGGGTAACCACAGTCACAATAAATTCCCCACAAATGGCAAAATATGCATATAATGCTTTTCATAAATAACTTCATTACATGCACGTCACATGTACAAAGCATAAAATAGGTTATATTTATTTGCTCAGCAACCATTTGCTTGTTTGGCAGTTGTAGACGGAATGCAGGTCTTTTGCAACCTACTTTTTGAATGCTTGTTGTCTAGGTGGGAGGTTAGACTTAAAAACTTCTGAGCCAAAATCTATACAGGAATGAGGATGATGAATGTGTTAAAAGAATAGTTTAGGCTTTTGGACATGAAGTTGTGTGAAACAATCACCATCTGTAGCTGAGATGCAGCAGTGTCACAGAGCCTCCTGCTATGAGAAAAGTATGGTAATGTCACAGAATGCAATGCAAATATATTTGTATAGCACAATTCAGTACAAAGGCAATTTAATGTGCTGTACATGAATCAAACAATAAAGTAGAAAAATAAAAGCAGAGTAAAAGTGAGTAAAGATAAAAACCTGATAAAGGCAGGTAGTAAAGCCCTGATTGGTCTTGGAGTTTGATAGACTGATAATAAATCTGTTATGTATTTAGGTGCAGATCAATTCAGTGATCTACAGTATAGACTAACAGAAGAATATTAAAGTCTATTTTCTGAGCTATTTCAGAACCAGGCTGATGTGCTCTACTTTCTTAGTTCTAGTGAGAACACATGCAGCAGTGTTTTGGATCAGCTGCAGCTGCCTGATGGACTTTTTAGCAAACCTGTGAAGACACTGTTGCTGTAATCAATTCTACTGAAGATAGATGCATGAATGAGTTTTTCTAGATCTCCTGCTTGGTCTCCTTGATCTCCTGATATCCTGCTTTGACATTAGTCCTTTAATCCTGCAAATGTTCTTCAGGTGATAAAATGGTGACTTAGTAACTGCCTTTCTGTGCCTCTAAAGGTTCAAGTCTGAGTCCATCATGACACCAAGATTTTGACCAAAATCAGTGGTTTCCTGCTGTAGTAGTTGAAGCTCTGAGGTAACTCAGGATCTCTCCTTTTTTGGTCTGAAGATTATTACCTCAGTTTTATTTTTATTCAGTTGGAGAAAAATTAGTTTGTTTAAAGTACAGGGACACAAATAAGGTATTTAAGCTAGAAAATATGCATGTGTTTAGTTAGACTATTAAAAACTATTGAAATATGGTCTTTTGTGGTTTGTTGATGGCTTTTAAAAAGCAAATTTAATTTAGCCCCTTTACTTGCTGTAAAACTTTGCCAAGCCCAAAAACCCTTGAACCTCCTTTCTTGAAGTAGGAACCGACCAGTCTGCTTCCACGTTGGCAGGATCCATCTAGATCACTCCCTGACCAACAATCAAGCCAAACCAAGAGGAAAATGTAACATTTTTTTTCACTCATATGCAGATGATCCTTAATTGTATTTTCAGTTGAAGCACCAACATTATTTTTCATTGCAACTCCTGTTTGCTTCACTAAAGTAGTAATTGGAATGGCTTCAAGTTTAGTAAAATTCAAAGAAACCAAAGAGGAAGTTATACATTTTGGTCGTAATGGAAATCATAGCACATCTCCTTCTAACCCTGGAAGCCTCCGGTTCTAAAATCCCATGTCAGTGATGTTGTAGTATTTCCTGATTCCAGTCTCCATC
>NW_015155255.1:0-2616 GCF_000732505.1 Cyprinodon variegatus | reverse complement strand
CTCGTAGATGATGATAAATAACATAGTTATGTATAATATATTACATTTCTGACTGTATATCCCTGTAATTATTACACACTGTAGCTTTAACCAATAGTAGCATGTGTTTTATCAGGAGGAAAATTTAAGCTGTGAGGAAATGCATATTTCCACAGCTGCACAGTGAATGTTGCATTGATTGGGTTTGCTGTAATGAAGAACTGTGCTGCAACAGTGAGGCTCAGCGGTGTGTGTGCTGACATTTATTACACAAAAACTGAATTCTGTGACTTGGTGGGGATAAACTTTAGGAATACCTGAAAACAAATATGGCTCAATAACAGTAGGACTGCATTGCTGGACAGTCAAAACATCGACCATTACACAGCTCACATGAATATATTTCAGAGAGATGGAGCCATGGAGTCATTCACATTCAAGATGTGATTTATTTGTGATTGAAACATCTTCTAACTGAATTGTGTCTCACTGAATTTTTCATCAAGAATAAAACATTCCTAATGCTGCAGTTATCAGGGTTTTTCAAACTTAGACCATAAAAGTTTTTGTAATGAAAGATTCAATTTATTTTTATTGGAAATAAAAGTTACACATTTTCAACTTTTGCAATTTCATTCCAGTCCTTCTCTTATCACTTAAGTATCCAACCCCCTTACTGGCACCTAGCGGGTTTTTAATTCTTTATAAGCTTGTAACATTACCTTAATTTTACCTTAACATTTCATTCTGACAGCGGCAAATGAAGAGTGAAGACCAGTCGTGCACCAACACCAAACACATATGGTGATGTTAATGACACCTGACAAACTGAGAAAAAAGCTAACAAATACATTCAGACTGTATCAATATGCAGGCATTATGGCTCCCCATATGACAGATAAATGTACCCCCCCCCACACAGACACACACACACACAAAATTCTTGAGGAGACTTTCCTTTGACTCATTTCTATGGTCTAAACCTGACCCTTACCCTAACCGTTACCAGCACATACCTATTCCTAACTTAAATTCAGTTCACACTTTAGGCCTATACCTAACCCCTGTTCCAAAGAACAGAACCTTTCCACATGGGGACTAGTACCTATGAGTCCCCAAAATGTAGCTGAGAAATTGTCCCCACAAGGTCAAAAAAAAACATGGCCTCACACCCACATGCACACACAAACTAGCTCCTACTTTTTTCTGCTCCTATTTCTTTTCTCTATGTTGCTACGGAAGGACATGCAGTGGGTGAGGTAAGCCTTTTGTAGTGTTATCTGATGACTATGTGTGGGTGGTGGTGATGGTTTGGGGCGGGGGTAGGGGGGTGTTGGTGTGGGGTGGGTGGTGGTTGTGTGTGCTGGTCAGGCCATCTATCAGCCAGCTGTCTGCCAGGGCTCTCCATTAGGCCTTGGACCTGAGTGATGGCTGCGCCAGTCCTCCACTCACATCGCCTCATGCTCATACATCACAGGCACAGACATACGCGCGCACACCCACGCATAGTGACTCACACCTGAAGGCTGCAAAATGGATGGTATCCATACTATAATTCATGTTCGACAGAGTCTCTCAGCACACACTCACATATCGCTTCACCCAGAAATCCAGAGCAGACAGTAGCTGTAGTTTGATGTGACTGCACTTTCCCAGTGACTTCATTAAAGGATATGTATAGAGTCATTAGATAAGTGGAGGTCACCTTTAGTGTCTCAGCTCCTCAAACATTGGTCCTTTTTCTTTCTGCTCATAAAATCCAATCATTCCTTTTTTTCTGTTTCTGCAACTCATTCCTTTGTAATTCATCCATCAGACAGTCGCTCTGCTCTCCTTGACCTAATTAGAGAGTAGACACCTGATCTTTTACCTCCCAAATGGTGTCACCTGCAGACTAGTTTGTCTCCCCAGTCTGTCCTCTTTCTTCTTCCTCTTAGTCTATCACTCTCTGACTCTTGCTTCTCTCCTCTTTTCCTTATCTTATTCCCAATCCCCTCATCTGCTCTCTATTCATGTGGCTCTTTTCAATTCCCTGGTCCCTCGCCTTCCTGTCCTCCTCCTACTGCATGTCTGCATCAGCTACTCTACTGCTCATCTCTTCTCTCCACAGCTCCTTATTGTTCCATCAATCTCTGTGGCAGAAGATCAATATCAGCTCGGCGGCTGCTTTTCTTCCCTCCATTCTCTGCCCCACTGCTCTCACTTTCGAGCTCATCTCCTTTCTTGCTGCAGGATGCTTTTTAGAGGGCCGCTGACCACTTCCATCGGTTTTACTGCCCTGGTCTACATCAGCTTTATCAAAAGAATAAATCTTTGCTTTTGTTTTAGTGCCTCTAATCTCATTTCTATTTACTTAAATGCATGATTCCATGTGTTATATTTATTTAATCAATATCAATTTACATTTACAGTAATCAGAAAGTCCCAGATGAAAATAGTTTGGGTTTTGCCTGTGTTTATTGTTGGAGCAATAGTGCTTGGTAAAAATATTAAAGCAACATAAACGTCTACATTAAATAGGTGCATTATATTTGCATTATCTCTACTTACGGGTTGGATGCAACTAGTTATAATTGCTAAATTATAATATATATAATATATTATATATATATATATATATATATATATATATATATA
>NW_015155254.1:0-2617 GCF_000732505.1 Cyprinodon variegatus | reverse complement strand
TACTGGACACACTTTTTCCCCATTCGACTTCAAAAAGGTTCTGTTTGAATTGATAAATTCTTTCCAATTGTGGTTTATCAATGTCTAGCTGAAATTGAAATATGATGTTGATTAAGAATGGTGAGCAAAATATTTAGAGGATGATGTGGATGTAGGTTTCCATTGCTTTTCTTCATTACAACTATCAGAACTGTGATGACGTTTCTCCTTTTTCAAGGATAATGGTTATTGGACATAGGACATATTATTCAATATTTTAAATGAATGGCCATGCCCACCAACGGGGGTGGGGTTTAGGGGGGCAATGGGATCAGTTGTCCTGGGTAGATATTTGTCCTAGAACTAGTACCGGTCTTATGGTCACAAAAAAAAATGTAAATAAATACCTTCCAATTATAATTTTCGTCCCAATTGCAATTGAGTTATTGGGGAAGCACCCCATCTCCCATTGTAACAAAACGATTTGGTTGCTGATGTAACTTCTTAAAAGTCCATGTAAAGTTTCTCTTGTAACATAAGGCTTGCTGCATTGCAGGTGGAAAGTCGAGAGCAGTGGCAGTATTAGGGAGCACTGGTAAATATACTTGGACATCATCAGTGTAAAGGTGGAATGATAAATTGTGTTTGGCAATGATGGACCCATGTGGCAGTATGTAAAGTGAAAACAGGACTGGGCCAAGGATGGAACCCTGTGGCAACCCAGATGATAGTGGGGCAGAGGAGGAGGAATAGTCATCAACCATCACAACAAAGCCCCAGTCACTCAAGTAGGACGTGAACCACTGCAGGACCTTGCCCTGAACACCAACATGCTCCGCCAGCCGAGACAGGAGAACTGCTTGGTCCACGGTGTCGAAAGCTGCAGTTAGATCTAGCATCATCAGCAGCACTTTTTTTTTCTTTTTTATTCAAAGACAGCAGAATTTCATTGTGTAAGCAGAGCTGGCTCTGTACTGTGACGCGATCTGAAACCTGATTGAAATTTCTCCAGAAATTATTCAGTCCAAAAAAGACTGCAACTGAATAAAAAACAGTTTCCCTAAAACCTTGGAGTAAAAATGGCAGGTGGGAGACGGGTCGAAAATTTGACAGAACAGCAGGATCTAAATTTGTTTGTTTTTTTAACAGTAGCCTAACAACAGCATGCTTGGATGCTGCATGGATGGTACCAGAGCTAAGGCAGCCACTGAACAGAGTGAGAAAGGTTAGGCCCACAGTGTCAAAAGCCTGTTTTAGAACTCTGGAAGGAATGTTGTCCATAAGACAGTTTGTGGGTCTCATCCCCTGAACCACCTCAGAGAGAACAGTCAATGTGACAGGCTCAAACTCTTCGAGAACAACAGGGGGCAGGGGAGAAGTATAACTATCAACCAAGTGAGTATTACAACAAAGCTCATTCTCACTGATGCCGCATTATCCACGAAATGCTTCAGGAAACTTTCATATGTAGATACAAAAACATTCTTCAGCACGCTGCAACATTGACTAATCACAGACTTTGTGGTATTAAATAGCACCCTGGGGTTGCTAGAGTGAGAGGAAATAATATATGAAAGATAATAGCCTTTAGCCTCCCTGACTGCCTTTTGGTAGCTGGCAAGGCTCTACCTCAAAATCTCCGTAGACACCTTGAGCTTGTCTTTCCTGTACCTGTGCTCAGCCTGTCTGCATCGCTTTCTCATGGTTTGGATGGTATCATCGAGCCAAGGAACTGGTTTGATTTTGGTAGAGTTATTTCTAAATGGTGCAGTGTCCAGAATATTAGCGCAGGTGGAGTTGAAGGAAGAAACTGCATCATCCCGGCAAACAGGGAGAGCCACAGCAGTCATTGGTGTACAGAGCAGTGGTCATAAAGGCAGAGGCGAACTGAGCCAGGGTGGTGGATGAAATGATGCGGTGGCAGAACAGTGCAGTGAGGTGATTGGATGCGGAATAGGGTGCCAGGAAATTAAAAGTAGTTGGGAAATGATTTGAGATACATGTCTGAGATACTTCAATAAGTGTTACAGGGAGCCTATGTGAAATTACAAGGTTGAGTGTGTGGCCAATATTATGGGCGGGTTGATGTACTAATTGTGACAGGTCAAAAGAGTTTACACAGGAACTCAAATGCTAAATGATTTTATGGACAGCACACATGAATGTTAAAATCCCCACAACTTATAATATTGTCATATGATGCTACAAACTCGGTCAGAAACTCTGAAAACTAAGTTAAGAAATCTTTATTATGCTTTGGTGGGTGGCAAACAATAGCACACAGTGCAGGAATCAATGACTCTAATAAAAAGAGCTGCAGGTCAAAACAACTGTAAGCTTTGGCAGGCAGTAAGCGGCAAACGTATGTGTTTGTACACAGTAGCCAGGCCTCCACCATGGCGAGAAGAGCTGAGGTGTACTGAGGAATGAATAACCGGGTGGGTGGAGCTCAGTGAATGCAAAGTTATGGCCAGATTTCTGCCAGGTTTCCTCATGCAGAAAGTACAGCTTAACTTTGGATCGCTCTCACCTGCAGAGAGTTATCTCTCTTCCTATCTCCACTATTTCAATTTAATTCAGTTTCTTCATATAGCGCCAATAGGGGGTTTTCAGTGACGTCACTGGCCAGCTCCCGGTC
>NW_015155253.1:0-2618 GCF_000732505.1 Cyprinodon variegatus | reverse complement strand
GACATCTCTTGGTCATACTTGCTAGTGGAAATGTAATGAACAGATGAGGAACACATGAACACTAATGTTATATTAGTGTTTAACCCTTAGTGATTAAAGCTTGTCCAAGCTTAAGCAACAGCTCAACACATATTCCTGTAGCATAGTGGAGAAATGCAGTCCATTCTTTCCTGGATGCGGCGGCCTCACCCCAGAGCAGCGCATCTTCAATTATCATCTATCATAGGCTCGGCTGGTGGTGGAAGATGCGTTCGGGATTTGGTCTGGCCAGTGGAGGATGTTTCACCGTCAGCTGGAGATCTACCCAGAGGTTGTGGAGAAAGGTGTGAAGGCCACTTGTGTTCTTCACAATTTCATTAGGGCAAATGAGAAGGTACCTGCACTGAATGGAGCCGGAACACCAGAAGATCCTCTTCCGGGTGTGGGATGCATGGGAGCAAACTATGCAGCAAGAGAGGCAATTGATGCCGGAGAGGCATTCATGGCCTACCTCTGCGAGGACTGAGCAGTTCTATGGCAGTAGACTGAGTAGTCCTGTCCTCCACTGGACTGACGCACCACAGCTCTTTTTAGAACCAAAACTTTAAGAGCCTAGTTTCTACAGTATATAACTTAATCATTTCCCTTGCTTGTTAACATGATTGTGTTAAAACATTCATATCTTATGCTTTTTGTCTCTCTCCTGTTTGCAAAAGTAGCTTCCTGGAATCTGCTGCTGAATCCTGCTCCTGGTTAATCACAGCTTAACCACAAGCACAATCAAGACCGTCATTACAATTAGTGTAAAAGTTTTGGGGAAAATCAATTAAAGACTATATTAGTGATTTGTGACTCCTGACTGAATCTATCATTCTATTGATCAATTTTATCTGTACATGAATAAATGACAATACTGTAAAAATAGAAATATTTTCAATCACTTCAACAATTTTAAAGAACTGACATATGAAAGGTAAATGTCATAGTTTAAACAATCAAACCAAATCTAAATTCATAAAAACATTTATTAAAACAGATTTTGAACAATCAAATATTAAATCAACATATTTGTCCAACATGAACAAAAAGGACCAGAGGTCAGATGTGGCTTTGGATTTCAGGACCTCCAACATCTCCCTCTCAAAGTCTGTGGGCTCATCGTGCTGCCTTTTCCGGACCCTCTCCTTCGATGGACCTTAAAAGAAAACAGTATAATGAGACCAGAATATAGGATTTTGGGGATCACAAAATAAGGTTTCATATTGCTTCACTGCACAACAGACAAGAGACAGCACTTCTCAAATGACCGTCTTAGTGCAAACAACACATTTCTATGTATTTTCTAGCTGTGCAGAACACAGTCCTACCTTCACTGAAAAAATGATCAAGAAATAAGTGAGAAATTCTTAATAAAGTGTATTTCCTGTTAATTTGAGTAGGTAAATAGGATAATTTGCCACTGGAATGATAAGTTTTACTCTTAGAATATGGTTATTAGATAATATGCACTTGAAAGTTTTTTATCATTTTAAATGTAAATGATCTTGTTCGATTGGCAAAGTGTCTGACTTACCTCCTCACTTCAAGAAAAAAATGCACTTATTTTAAGAAAACCTGACTTATTTAGATTAGAATTTTTAGCACTATTGTCACTGATTCCATACATACCTGGTGATGCAGCAGCAGAGGATGGCCAGGGAGTGGACAATGGTCCAGCCAGCTCAGAAGAAGCAGACTGCTCAGAAAGCTGGTTCTGAGGCACTGTTGTAGCCATTTCTGTCAATATATTTATTAAACCAATGTAAAAATATGAACCACTATGAATCAAACTGAGGAGAGGGAACCTGATCATTTTTAACTGTCTCACTACACAGACCTCTTGCATCAAATAGCCCTGAATATTCTTCTTCTGGCTCCTCTGGGTGGCTGTACTCCACGGCCTGCTCCTCATCGACCCTCCCCTGCATATTGCTGGTGGTTTCTGGTGGGAGCAATGAAGAGTTCAAGGAAGGACAGGACTGCTAGGTATTTCCACCTCTGTGCTTCCCCTGCTGCTGCACCACTTTTTGCTTTCTCCTTTCTTTGTGTGCCTCAAGGTTTTCCACCTCTTCCTGCATACATCCTGTGAATAAACATTTATTGACCAGCGTGAAATTAACAGTAGGTTGAAAGTGTATGTTTACCATCGTAAAAGCCTGGATAACTTACCAAAGAGTCCGATTTGCTCGCTAATCCTCCTCCAGGCAAGGTCCTTTCTGCTCCTGCATCTGTACTGGTAAGATGATTGGTCATAAAAGAACCAGATGAGAGCAAACGGCGATTATCAATTTATCTTCCATCGTTGAATAATTCCTGGGTTTTCTCAGTCTTTCTCTCCAGTCTGAAAACACAGCAACGTCATTTGGCGGAGCGTCTCTCTGATTTGTTGATGTGGCGCCTCGAGCAGCAATAGTTCAATTTTTCCAACTTCAGCAGCAGCTGCGTTTGCGGCGCGGCTATGGGAGAATTATCCTGCCATAATGCAAGAGCACATAATTTCAATTTGAGCACATAATTTCAATTTGAGAAAAGAATTTCATCTTCTTGCACTCAAAACTTATAATGCTCACACTCAAAACATGCGCTCTCTCTCAAATATT
>NW_015155252.1:0-2619 GCF_000732505.1 Cyprinodon variegatus | reverse complement strand
CAAAAGCGTAGGGGAACCTGCATGCCACTGCCTACCATTCATTGATGTACCTCCTTTAATTTCAATGTTGTTGATAGACCAATGGAATGATTGCAATAATCATATTTTCTTTACAAAATTGCTAAAAGCTATAGCAGTCTTATAAACTTCTGAAATTGAAGAAAGCACTAATTAAAAAAAAAAAAATGTAATATTTCTTTTATATCTTTCTGCTATTTTGTTTGCAAACAGAAATGTAAAAGTTTAGTTTTTAACTGTATTTGTTGGTACCTGCTTCAACATTTTAATGTATGAGTACAGCTGATGATGTTCATCATTGTTTTAAGATACATCTCCATTACATGACATTAGGAACATATAGAAGGATCAATTATTGATTAGTACTACTCTTTAACCAAGACCCAGATATGTTAATAATATGGATAATGGATGCATGAAGCTGCAATTAATATTTTTAGACAGCAGATTCCTCAGTAATTTCTAAAGTTTTATTGGGAAACCAATACGTCTAACTAAAAAATGTTTACAATTTAGCCATTGACCTGTGCGCTGAGGGAAAACATGACTGCGAACAAGTCTGTGTCAACATGGGCCCTGGCATCTTCACCTGTGACTGCAATGAAGGATACAGACTCAACGTGGACGAGAAGACCTGCTCACGTTAGTTCCCCCACAATAATCCACACATATTGAGGCTTATATAGACAAATGTCCATTTAGATTTCACAAAAACCTCTGCCCTTTTTTCATTTTTATTTTGTTTAATCTAAACTTTCAGCCACTGAAAACCTTTCATGTATCCCTACAATTGTGAAAATTTTAGTCAGAAATCATTGAAAAAAATCACATTTATTAATTTTTTATGCAAATTTTAACAACATTTTCAATTTTATTTTAATGTCAGCATATTTTCATATCAACTGATTGGTCCAAATATTTGGTAGAAATTCTACCATCTAATTTTGAAATTCTACCATCTAATTTTGACTAATTCTTCTGCTATCTTCATCACTTGCATTTAACATTTTCTCAGAAACAAAGCCAGCTCTCTGCTTAGACATTAATAATGACTAAAGTCTTTAAGTTAACCCAAACAAAATAAAAATAGATTGTTTTTTACATCTGTTTAAAACAGCGATTTTTTTAAAAGAAGGTTTGAAGTCAAAATATGAAAACCTTTTTTATACCCAGTAATCCATGATTTTTAAGGGTACCGTTGGCAAAAGAAACGCAAATGTAATTGACTAAATGTTTGTAATTTAGCCATTGACCTGTGTGCTGAGGGAAAACATGGCTGTGAACAAGTGTGTGTCTACTCGGGCCCGGGCGTCTTCACCTGCGACTGCAACAAGGGATACAGACTCAACCTGGATGAGAAGACCTGCTCACGTTAGTCGGACCAAACATTCTGATACTATTTGGTTTATTTATCCAGCAAATAATTTAATAGTTAAAATAAGTGCTTTCGTTTTTACACGGTCTTTAATAAAAAAACAAAAAAGGGATGAGTCGAGTTGGAAAAGCTGTCTGTGAAAGAGTATATTTCTGCCATTTTCATATGATTTAAGGAGCAAAGTAGAAGCTGGTTCTTGCCGATTCCTGATGAGTTAATTATTAGCAGGTTAGATCCTCTCAATACTGACAGCGATTTTTTTTAAATTTTCTGGTATAAATAAAAAATAATCTCATTCTAATGCGAACATTTTTAAAACACTTGCCAGTCTTTGTTTCATAGGTCTATGTTCATCTAATCTGATCCTAAGGTGAAACTCAGAAATCTTAATCTCAATAGGACTCAGTAACATGAAATATTAAAGGCAATTGCAAAAAGTTGTAAAAGGCTGAGCAAATATGAATTGTTTGGAAGAGTTAAAAGATAAAGCCTATTCATTCTCTTAGAGAAATGGCAGCATAAAGTGGTTATTTTTATAAATTCCAACATGTAAGACCAACTCATTTCAGCTTGTGGCACTCTCCTGGGTCTCTTCAGGATCCTAAAGTGGGCCACAAGCAGAAATTCTTTAGTCCCAAATAAAGTGTGTCCCGGCACTTCAAGAGTCTCTTTATGGACCTTGAAAGTTGGTAAAGTTGTACTACAAATTATGGATCTCTAAAATGTGGACATTTTTGGCCATAACCAATCATGCCATGTTTGGAGAAAACCATACATAATATATATGAAAAATAAACACCACATCAGCTTTCAAGCATAGTAATGGAGATTAAATTATTTTTGATTGTGCAGAAATAAGAAAAATGATTTTGCAGTCATATGGTTGTCCATAAATTCTTCCATGTACAGTACCATGGTATTCCATCAAGTATGAAGCTATCCATATGACTGTTTAAGGTTGGGTCACATTTGGTTAACAGAGATACGAAACAAGGCAAAGCTGCAAATCAATATTAGTTAAGGTGTTACATTGGCCAGACACCGACTTATGAAAGACATTTTTTTTATGACTGTGTACATTAAGTTGTTCACGTTAAAAGTCAGTCTTAGGTTTTACTTACAGTAGGATTCACACACAGCTTTTCTAGTTTGCTTTTATCTCTGTTTAGTAAAAGATGGCAGTATAGTGTATCCTGATTCAGAACACTTGGTTTTAATTTAAAATA
>NW_015155251.1:0-2620 GCF_000732505.1 Cyprinodon variegatus | reverse complement strand
CTTTCCTGTCAGCCTACTGTCAGAAAAACAAGCCATTAGTGTAAAAACTAAAAAAAAGAAAAGCTCTTTATGTGGGATAGACTGATAACAAGTTTCACTTTTTACTACAATGGATGAATTCATGATTTTTTTAGTTTATATAGATAAAAAGGTCAATATTTGGAAGAACTTGATCTCAGCAGGATTTATCCGCCTCCATCAGGATCACAAGCTTTAATGAGAAAGTGTAAAAACCAATCAGCGTACTGTGTGGTTCAATAGAATCAATGACAGTTCTCCGTACAACCTTTATCTAAAAAGCACAGGAGAGAAAGGATAGAAATAGAATGAATAGAAAAGCAAAGGTTGGGTCCTGAGGAAATCCTGGAGGAACGGGGAGCAGCTGGATTAGCAGCTCTGGTGATGATGGTTCCTGCGTTCTTGTCCTGCAGTGCACCGTGTGGGACTGGGACTCCAACGGGAAACACGACTACATCGGGGAGTTCGAGGCCTCGTTCACGGAGATGAGGGGAGCCATCGATGGGCGACAGGTGAGGCGTCACCATCCTCCTCCCAAAAACCCTGCAGGTCTGAATCTATCTGCAAACTGCGACTGGAAGTCTTAAAAACACCAGAACACGTTATTAAGATTGATGTGTTTGATATAAAAGCTATTAGCAGTCTGGATGTGGACTGCAGGTTTATCGGCTCCTAAAGGTCGTCCTTCGGCTTTAAATAGAGCGGGAGCTCAGGCGGCTGGTTCAGCTGGCAGACAGGCGCTCAGGTATCTGCTCTCTGCACGTCTCCCTCTGCTGCACAATCAATTTAGCGACTCAGCGAGTGTCAGACTGAGCGACACCGCGGCCTGAACACCCTGACACACACCAGGCCGCGCTGCCCTGCTGCCCGCCCTTATCGGCCTGAGCTGTTGGTGAGGAAGGAGACACCTGCTGGTCCACCTGCACAGATCTTCAGACAGATCATTCATGGTTGGTTCCTTCTTCTAATGAAGGACTTAAAGTCTGTTCTGAGGAGCAGGAATTAAAGTCTAAGGAGAAATAGATCCAGATGTTTCCTTCATCATCAGTGATGTTATTCAGGTGAGCTCTTATTACCTGAGATCTTCTCCAGTCCTGAAGCTGCTGCTTTCTGATTTGAATCTTCTTCCAGAAATGCTCCACAGAGAGGAGCTTTGATCTTGGATGAGCAGGAACCATTGTTCCTGGTAAAAGTCCAAACCATGACTATTTGTTTTGAGGGGCATCAGCACTGCAGCAGTGGAACAGGCCCACAGCATGATGCTGCCACCACCATGCTCCACCAGTTACTACTGTAGCATCAAATTCAACAGTTTTCTGTCCATGGAGCCGGCTGCACTGAAGATGTCTGATCTGGAAGAAGGACTTCTCAGTTTATGGTGATTTTCACTATCGACAGTCATAGTTGCGTTCCAGCCGTTTCTTCAGCAGCATCCAGTTTTTGATGGCAGGCTTTAGCCTGAGTGATGATTCCTGGTTTATTCCTGGATGATTCCTGGTTCCTGGTTTATTCCTGGTCCCTGGGTCATTCCTGGTTCATGGTTTATTCTTGTTCCTGGATGATTCCTAGTTCCTTGGTGGTTCCTGGTTCCTGGGTGGTTCCTGATTCCCGGATGATTCCTGGTTCCTGGATAATTCCTGTTCCTCGATGATTCCTAGTTCCTTGGTGGTTCCTTGTTCCTGGGTGGTTCCTGGATGTTTCCTGGTTCCTTGTTTATTCCTGTTCCTTTGTGGTTCCTGGGTGGTTGCTGGATCCTGGGTGTTTCCTAGTCCCTGGATGATTCCTGTTCCTGAAAGATTCCTGGTTCCTTGGTGGTTCCTGGGTGGTTCCTGGTTCCCGGGTGGTCTCTGGATAATTCCTGGTTTCTTGGTGGTTCCTGGTTCCTGGATGATTCCTGGTTCCTGTGTGATTACTGGTTCCTTGTTTATTCATGGTTCCTTGGTGGTTCCTGGTTCCGGGGTGGTTGCTGGATGATTCCTGGTTACAGTTTTTTTTTTTTTTATTGTTCTGGGTGATTCTTGAGTGGTATCTGTGTAATTCCTGGGTGGTTCCTAATTGATTCCTGGTTCCTTTGTGGTTCCTGGATCCTGGCTGGTTCCTAGTTCCTGGATGGGTCCTTTTCCTGAAAGATTCCTGGTTCCTTGGTGGTTCCTGGGTGGTTCCTGGTTCCCAGGTGTTTTCTGGATAATTCCTGGTTCCTTGGTGGTTCCTGGTTCCGGGGTGGTTGCTGGATGATTCCTGGTTCCTGTTTTTTTATTGTTTCTGGGTGATTCTTGAGTGGTTCCTGGTCCCTGGGTAGTTCCTGGTTCCCAGGTGTTTTCTGGATAATTCCTGGTTTCTTGTTTATTCCTGGTTCCTTTGTGGTTCCTGGATCCTGGCTGGTTCCTAGTTCCTGGATGGGTTCTGTTCCTGAAAGATTCCTGGTTCCTTGGTGGTTCCTGGTTCCCAGGTGTTTTCTGGATAATTCCTGGTTTCTTGTTTAATCCTGGTCCCTGGGTGGTTCCTGGTTGGCAGAGGTGGGAAGTAACGAAGTACAAATACTTCGTTACTGTACTCAAGTAGATTTTTCTGATATTTTTACTTTACTTTACTACTTATTTTT
>NW_015155250.1:0-2622 GCF_000732505.1 Cyprinodon variegatus | reverse complement strand
GTGCGCCTTATGGTCGTGAAAATACGGTATTACTATCTGGTTTACTCTGGGCAGTCCCTGCTGCATCTCATTGGCAGTCCACCAGCTGTATTCTACCTCACTCTAAGGAGATGTTCTGAACTGTTAAACAAGGCAAGTGACTCACATGGATAACCATCCTCCATCAGATTACCATGGTCATTTACCTGTATTTTTCTCTCAAACCAGAGTTTCCAGCGGTGCCCCACTGCAACCACAGCCACTGCAGCTCCGCTTGTTTATTTTTACTATCTGTCTCGCCAGAATACTGGGTCTGTCTGTCCTTCTTTCTTGACATTTCTACTGTATGGTGTTCTGATTGCCTGATCCTGATCCGTTTCTGTATTTGGACCTTGGAGCCTGCCTGCCCATGTCTGATCTGTTTGTCTGGCCTGTCTTAAGACTCCTGTTGGATTCTTCTGCCTCTTCACTCTGCCCTGTGGATTATCCTGCCTTTGTTTTTCAGCTCGGATCTGATATCCTGTCAGCTCTGCAGCCTTCTAGACTTCCGTGTCTGGAACACTCTGCTGTCTCTTGTCAGCCGACCAGCTGGAATCATACTCGTTCTCTGGGCACAGACTGAACTCTCAAACCAGGTTAGTGATGCAGGCATTCATAACCGTACTCCGTCAGATTATTGTGGTCACTAACCTGTGTTTTTTTCCTATAGACATTCCTGTTATAGATACTCTAGCTGCCGATACCAGGGATCCACAGCCCACTTGTTTAGCTCAACATTTTGGGTTTTTTCACTGTCTGTTTTTAGTAGTGGCTCGTTTTTTGGACAGTAGGCTGACAGGAAAGGGGGTATGAGAGAGGGGGAGAGGCATGCGGCAAAGGACCACAGGTAGGATTCGAACCTGGTTCAGACACGTCGAGGACTAAGGCCTCCGTACATGGTGTCATGTTGGGTCTTAGGAGCTAAACCCAAATGCGGAACACCACGGAGACAGAGTAAAAGTTCAAACTGTTTATTGAGAAAGCACAAATATAGTTATGTTTGGACTGATGCTGGAACGGGTCCGGGTCTGGTATCACTGGGTTCTCTGTAGAGAGGGACAGTTTGGTTAGCCAGGAAGCAGGAGAGTCTTGTCAGAGCTTGGAACTGATCTGTACCTGATGGTGGTCAGACTGAGCGGTGAGGGAGGGAACCAGGTGGGTCCAGAGACTGAGGGTTCAGCAGAGAGCTTAGCAGCGGCAGGGCTTGGCTTCAGACTAGTGAGGTTCAGACCTTGAGTGGGTTTCTCAGCTCTCTCCTTGAGAACTGGCCTGTAGATTCAAACGGTGGATCTTCAGGTTTGGCTCACAGAGCAGGCAGGCAGGTTTTCAGACAATGAGCTCATCCAGAGCTCCAGGCTTCAATCAGGTCTTCCTAAGAAGCAGAGAGGACAAAGATTGGTTAGGGTAGAGTTAACTCTTAAGAGCAGGCTGAGGTCCAGACATGCAGGCTTGGCTCAGGTTTGCTAACCATAACTGGTCTAACACTCCGGCACTGAAGGGAAGTTCAGCCGCTGCTTATAAAGCTGGTCTCCTGATGAGATGATCAGCCGCAGGTGTGCTGGTGGCTTCAGCTCAGGAGACCCAGGGCGCCCTCTGCTAGAGAAAGGTGGCAGATCTCCAGATCCCAACACATGGGTCGTGTGCGCTAACCACTGCCACCAAAGCACAGCTATTTCACTGTCTGTCTTGCCTGAATTCTGGGTCCTCTATTTTGAAAACTTACAGTTACATGCTTTAGTTCCAATATCAAGACAAGTCACAGGCTATTCTGTTGTACTGTTTTCTAAGGGTTACTCCGTTTGGCTGATCATGTCAATACATATACAGTGAAGGCTAGCATGCTAGCTAAATACTGCTCAACACAATAGCCACTCAATCTAAAGGCTACTCATGATAACTGTTTTTTGTAATTACTAGCTAAAAATGATTGGCTCTTTAACAATCATCAAGGTAACTGCTATTTAGCTAAATATCTACTGAAAAAGGCAGCTACTCAATTTTGTCTTTTAAACCTACAAATATAGATGTTAATTGGACATTTTTTATTCATGGTTAGGTACAAGGTCTGGCAGAAAGATAGTAAAATAGTACCAGTGGCCCAAAAAACAAAACAAATGAAGAACTATTGATTTAGACTGCTTTCAATGATGATAACAATGTTTGGTTTCTTCTTGTTTTCTGTTGGAGCCACTTCTTGTCACCTTGTCTAGGAAAGAGAGAAGACACTTACCAGTTCTCCAATTAATATTTCAAGAAAAGGCTCAACCCACCCCTTTGAGACTGTTATCCACTTTGTTGAGCTTCAAATTTAATTGCCTAGTTTATAGGTATATCTTAAAGTATCGAGAATGACACCCAAATATGTCATGAGCAAACTCATGTGCATGTTTATGGTTTTTTTTAACAACTACTTAAAATATTGATCCGATGGATCTCTATCTGTTATTGACAACTTCTGATTAGATGAATGGAGCCCGAGGTCTCAAAGCTCTATAGAAGAGATATAAAGTTTATGAAATTATTGGTCAGACATTGGCTATAACAGAGGTTCTTAACTGATTAACATTCAAGTGAAGAGACATATTTAGCCATGATTTTTAAATC
>NW_015155249.1:0-2623 GCF_000732505.1 Cyprinodon variegatus | reverse complement strand
AGGCGTAGAGTTAAACGAACTGGCTGCATTGGGAGGCAAGGGCTCAAACATGTACGGCTGGAAGCCTTCTACACCAAACCAAGCTTCGGACCTGCAACCGTTGGAACAGCCGCTTCCCTACGACTTTAAAAAAAATGCATTTGTCTATGAAGGCACCTCAGGGCAATCTCAAATATCCACACACAAATGCAGTGAACTTTAAAGACTACTAATTTAATTTATAATTGTTTATGGACCAGAAATGTTAAATCTTGTCCTGTGCATGTATGACTTACATATGTGTGTTTGGGAAAATTTAGACCAACCTAGCTCCATATATTTAGATCATCACTAAACATGGAGACAGGCTTAAAAAATCTTAGGTAATCAGACACGTCTGAAGTCCTGGATTTCCAGCCCTTCGATGCCCTTTTCCTCAGACCGGATCAAACACTGAAAGGATTTATTATTTCAGCAGTGCTGGTATTTTTGCTGCTGCTGCTCTCATGTTTCTCTTTGCTCTTGTTTTTTGGGCTTTGACTGAAGTATTGACGTCTCACTCACTTCAGGGAAGACATTTAGCCCTTTAATGCCTCCTCACAGCACCGCCTAGTTTTCAGATCGTCCATGTTCCCTTTAGTTCCTCCCTCTTCACAAACCAGCAGTCAGCTCCGGCAAATAAAGGAAGTAATGACGCCTCGCTGCCCGAACACAATTAACCAGAAGGGTCGCAGGAAGTTCAATGCATGAGAAATGGTTCGTTAATGTGAAACTAATTGTTCACAGGTTATTTGGAGCAAACGTTTTACATGGAGGAAAACAAGCGAAAAACCCCAAAGAGATGAGGTGAGCGGGTCACCAAGCAAGTGGAAGGAATCAGGGTGCTGCTCACAACTCTCTGCCCCCAAATTATTCAATTAAAGTAACTAATTATAACTGTTTGCTCAAAATGAGTCGTTACTAGTTTCATGAAGTCATAAATATTTAGGTGGAGTCATGAATGGTTGCATCTCACTGATTTATCATTCCTTCTTGATATTTTATCTCCTCCCTCCCTTCCCTGAATCCCTCTGTCCAGGGATGAGACACCAGGATGCAGCAGCCATTAAAGGTCATGTTTACCAAGACAACTATTTAAATCAGAGCATTTATATAGTGCAGATTTACAAAGTCTCAAGGTCCTTTTCAGAGACAACTGATTGCATCCAGTCATTAACTGAAATACAGGAAAGTAACAATAACCTGCAATCCATCAGTTTGATCTTATCACAGATGTACTGAGGCTAGAATGTTCCTTCCCAGCATGAAAACAGTGAGTTTATCCAATATCATAGTTTTATGAAGCTTTTATTTTTAGGAGCCAGGCTCTATGCTAACATCAGGAAAACCAAATTGGTTTAAAAAATTAGCATTTCTCCTGAATCGTGACACTAATCCACCAGGTGTTCTACCTGCCTCTCACTTATTTGGTCCAGGCAGGAAACATACCTTCACTACAATGCATCTGTCTGCAGGTCTGAGCAACAGACACCATTTTAATAGTGAATAATTATCTAATCTGAACACATTAAAAAGTGGGCTAAATGCACACACTGTCAGAGGAAGACCAAGCCAGGTCGTTATATGGACCAACACTGAGGACGAAAAGATTTATTTGTTGCTACCAGGAATCAGACCTTGGTCTAATGTTGATCCAACCTGACAGAATCAATAACTGAATAATTATGAGATGATTTTAGGTAGAGAATGGATGGAGGGTGAGGGAAGGTAAAGGTGGTAGCAACAAGTGTATTTGCTTCTTTTTCTAAGTCTGCTTCTGTCTCCTTGAACCCCAGTCGGCCTCAGCAGATGGCCACTCACACTGAGCCTGGTTCTGCTGGAGGCTTCTTCCTGTTCAAAGGTAGTTTTTCTTCTCCACTGTCGCTACAAGCATGCTTAGAGTGAGGGATTTCCTTTGAGTCAATGAGTTGATGCAATCAACTGGTTTTCCTTGGATAGAAAACTTTGAATCAATTTGACTGGATAATCTGGTTGAATTGTAAAGTGCCTTAAGATGACGTGTTGTGACTGGGTGCCTTATAAATAAACTGAATTTAATTGAATTAACTCCTCCTAGCCAGTAAGTAGCACATTTGTACTGTTGTACTGTTCTGTACTGCTTGCCCGCTATTACCGATGTCACTACCCGATCCGTACCATCGGCTTATTTGCGTAAGCAATTATTAATCCGGGTTAACATAAAATTTTTTATTATGGTGCTATAAATACACATTTATATCCTTAAGTCACTAAAGAATGCTAATACACATCTTTAAAACCTCTTCTCCTTATCCGTTAAACTGCTTGTCTGACATCATCATTGGACATGATAAGAGTAGTTGGGCAAAATATGATTAAACAATGTTTATCTGCATTTTAGTTATTTCTTTCTTTACATAACACACTATATAGCATGCAGTTAACAGAAAGGGAAAAAAATGAAACTTGAAAAGACTAGATTTATGTTTAAATCCAAAGCTAAAAACTTTTTATCCTGAAAGTAGCATAGGATCCCATAGCGTAGGATCCCAAGCTCCCGCGACAGGGATTTCTAGGCAGGAAGGAAGTTTTTACCATTTATCTTTCCACCAAAACCCACCATCCA
>NW_015155248.1:0-2629 GCF_000732505.1 Cyprinodon variegatus | reverse complement strand
GAATATAATATACAAGTTTCACTTTTTAAATGGAATTACTGAAATCAATCTACTTTTTCATGATATTCTAATTTTATGACCAGCACCTGTAAGATTTACAGATTAAACTGTTAAAGTCCAGTGAATAAATTATTCTGGACTTAATATCTTCACTAAAATATTTAAGAAAAGTACAAATTTCAAAAACTGTAGAAAATAGAAACTGCGCAAATCTTCATACTTGATCTCTGGGGTCTGAATTTCTCATATACAAACAGAAATCTTTAATCTTTAATTTTATGTCAAAGTACTTTGTGGAAAACTGGAAAACTTACGTTTTGTTCTTTTTCATTTATCATACGTAAAAATATTCAGAAAAAAAAGGCTCAGTTTATACATAAACAACTGTTATATTCACAAAACCACTACATGTCTTTTATAATTTACATAAGTTTTATTATTCATACTGTACATCCAAAATAATCTTTTAGTCACAATTCAAACAAAAACATTGCATTGTAATTCAAATGAGATGATTAAGATGGTTAAAAATTAAATCAAAATCAGAGCATGCTAATAAATCCTCTCCTCAAATCTGATTAACTCTTATTTAAGGTGAACCTCTTCGATTTCAATTTTACAAGTCTTCTACAAAGCTGCTTAATTTTACAGAAACTAATTAGCGTGTGTGTGTTTAAAGGAGTTAAACTAAACTGCTGACATTTAAAGCAAGGCTCTGGGATTTCAGTATCAATTCTAGTGGTCAACCGGCAACCTACACGTTAATCCTCTACACTAAAATGCTTAATTAGGATCCACCAGTGAGCTGGCAAGTGCTTTTATATGTTTTACATCCTCCAAGGTAACTATAACAATTTTAGTTGCTTTTTTTATTCAGATTAAAGTGATTGTGAAGGTAATTAACTTCAACTTGAGTCCAGTCAAGTCCAGTGAAACAAAAAACACAGACAGATGGACTCTGTTACATAAATGTTGTTAAATGTTCTCATCTGTTTGGATCAAGAGGACCTGAGGAGGAGCCTATAACCCCTCTCTGAAAATGATCCATAATTTATGATAAAAAGTCAGGCAGTCAAATTGTCTTGGGAAGCTTGCAAAAGCTCTGAAAATCCAAGAGGTTTAATTGTTGTCAATAATTCCTGACAGTTTAAGATCTGTAACAACACCATCAGGTCGCATTTGCAACTTCTGTAAGAAGCCACTACATTTTCAGTTTACATAATTAGGAATCTATAAATCTACCAGTTATGAAAAATCCATGCATTTGTAATTTATTATTTTTGGTTTCCTTCATATGACTTAAAATAGTTGAATTCCTCTCATCCAACAGGAAACACACTTTTTGTTGGATTTTTGGGTGTGGTTACGAGGGTACAGTGTATTTCTTATGAATCAGTGAATCTGAGAGAGTCCTAATGGTTCATGAGCTAAATCTGTGTCAATTGAGTTGACCACATTTTGAGTTTCTGTAAGCTTGATTTAATTAATTCATGCTGTTAAAATCTAAATACAATGTTTTAAGGTCTTTAACATCAAAGAAGTTAAACCGGACTGTTTTTATTCAAAAAAATCTAAATTATGTTTGACTTAAGCTAATTTTGAGCACAATGAGCCTGCTAAGATTTAGCCAACAGATCAATTATATGTAGTATTTGTGAACTTTTAAAGGCAGAACATAGTATATTCTTCATCCAAACACTTTCATCAGTATTTTAACCCATGACTTGCCCTATGACACGTACCCTGCATAATACAAAAGTCAGATGGGAGTTCACCCTGAACAGATGCTTCTGGCTCTGAATCCCACTGCGGTTGCCGTACAAGCAGGAGCTGCATCATCCTGCAAGGGGCTACCCCAACTGGGCACTATGTGAGGAACACAGCTACAATTAAAGCAAAAATTTGCATGGACTGTTTTCACAGAGAGTTACAATTAAAAAGGATGCTTGTCAGAAGGGGCTAATTCAAAAGCAGCTAGAGCAGAGAAGTAAGAATAAATCCACAGAGGTAAGTATGGATTTGCCACTGAAGCAAAGGAGCAAAAACAATAGTAGAAGAAGAGTCAATGATCTTCACAGCTGAAAGTCTGGGACTACTAGCCGCTGGGTCCCAGCTGCTGCCTGTCCTGCCGATGCTGTTCCAACCACTGTAAGATCTGCTGTTTGAGGTCCTCGTTCGGCTTGATCTGGTCCATGGTGAGAGGACTGCGGTTGAAAGGGTCTGTTTGGTCACTGTGAGGAGGATATCATAAACATATTCTCTTATTTTAAACCCAAGAATGTACAAATTGACAGTTTAAGAGTTGGTATAGTAAGGGAAAAAGAGAATGTGGTACTGAGTAGAGTAAATATAACCATAGTTCAGCATCAAAATATCTGTAAACATGAGACAGGTCACAGTTGCGATTGAAATGATTTTAAAAATGGTTAATTAATTTTCAAAGAAACTTCCTGAAACAAAATGACAAAAAACAAATGGTTGCTGTTGTTTTCTAAACAAAAAGAATACCGTATTTTCACGACCATAAGGCGCACCGTACTAAAAGGCGCGGTTTCAGTTATGTGTCCCATTTCTGTATTTAACACACACATAAGGCGCACCGGACTATAGGGCGTGTTTTTTTATATAC
>NW_015155247.1:0-2633 GCF_000732505.1 Cyprinodon variegatus | reverse complement strand
CATCCATCCATCCATCCATCCATCCATCCATCCATCCATCCATCCATCCATCCATCCATCCATCCATCCATCCATCCATCCATCCATCCTCTTTAACTTTCTATCCACAAAGCTAAAAGGACAAGCCCCTTAAAGATAAACGTACGGTTACGATAAGATATGAAGAGCATTTTTCTCAGCTGTCAGACCCCCTCCTCTATTTGTCCCAGACGCCTTCTCTTTATTTTGGTAACTTGTGTTCAAAGCTGACAAAGCAGCAGCTTCCCCCTTCTGATAAATGGTTTTGTTGAATTGATGGCAGGCTTGGGGGAAAAAAGCAATAATCCTAGATAATGTGGACACAGTTTTCATTTCTTGTCACCCAATTAAACTGCAATTATCCCACTTGTAGGAGGAGAGAAAAGTGAAAAGAATGGGAGAGCAGGGGGCTCCCTGGGACACTTTCCACCAGACACATTAGACCAGATTTGCTCAATCCTGATAAAAAGAAGCCCATTTCTTGCTCTTGGTAGTGCACGGTGAGTGGTAGAACAGCTGCAACCTGGGGTTTTAGAAAAGAATGCCTGTCCAATGTTTGTGCCGGGCCTCAATGCAGACTGAAAGGAAAAGATCAAAATGTATACAGGTTGTTGCCCCATTAGAGCATTGTGCCATTTGTGTGGCGCTCCATGCATCTTTAGCTGAGGACAGTGAGATTTTAACCCCAGACTTTCTATAAAGATTTTCATATATTGTTATGTTGCTAATGTTCCCCTCTGACACATTGTCAGGGGAGAACAAAAGTGTGTGTTTTATGAAACTTTTCTCCTCAAGGACCACTGGAAGAACCCTGGAGAGTCATATACAGGCATCTGAAAACCTTAAAAAAATCTTTTAGCATATCAAAAAAAGTGCTCCGTTTGAAAGCTTACCCGCTCCTACTGTTCCCTATAAGAATTGAAAAAAGGGACGCTTTCTCTGTGAATTCTTCCCCTCTAGATAAATCGAGACAAAGTGAAACTCCTGTGGCAGAAAATCTAAGAAGTAAATTAAGGTCTTCTGTAATTACTGTTTCGTCTCTTAGCAATTATCACATAGGAGAATTTATGGATTTCCATATTGATTTTACTTGATCCTCCTGGTGAGGCTTAATCTAAACAGAGGGGATACTTTTGGCTTGTGTTGCTAAATGAAAACATTTCTCTGGGCCTGTTTAGTAGAGAATTGTTCTTTAGACGTGACACATCATATTGCAGCAAACATTCCATGGGATGAAAATCTGATGGTTTCATCGTCCTGTCCTTTAGTTTAGCCGTCACTCTAAAAACTCTCTCTGTATCGGTATTTTCTTAAACACAACATGAATAGATCTGTCTGTCTGTCTGTCTGTCTGTCTGTCTGTCATCAATCTTCCAGGTTATCCATCCAACTATTTGTGGCACAAAATCTAAGCAGTAAATTAATGTCTTCTTTAATTACTCTCTCTCCTCTTAGTAATTATCATACAGGACAGTTTATGGATTACCATATTGATTTCACTTGACCCTCTTGGCGAGGTTTAATCTGAACAGAGGGGACACTTTTGGCTTTTGCTGCTAAATGCAAATAGCCCTCAGGGGCTGCTTGGCAGAGATTTGCTCTTTAGGCGTGTCACATCATCTTCCAGCAAACATCCCATGGGATGACAATCTGACTCTTGCAGGGTCTTGCCCTTTGGTTTTGCTATCTATTCAGAATGTAGCACTGCACGGGTATTTTCTTTACCCTGACATGAAAAAAAAAGCATGAGTGAAAAAGTAAGAAGAAGAATCGTAAGAGTAATTCATTAATCTTCACGCACATGATTAGCTGCTTTGATGTCTTTGATTTTGAAAAGCCACGTTCCTTGCTTTGCTGCTACCCCCCTCCTCTCACAGGCTGTTTAGATAAACACTAGAAATAAACAGATTACTTAAAATCATTAGGCAAACATCTTAACACATTAACCCAGGCTGCCTGTTTTTTTTGGAATGCTGATAAGTGTAATCACTCTGCAGAGGCATCTAATGATGTTGTCGTGTTACTCTGTGTACTGTGCAAGGAGTATGTTGCTGGTCGCAAGGGAGAATAATGTCAAAATGTGATCAATAATTCCTATAAGTGCTCCTCTGCATGAATAATGACCTGATTATGCGACCAACCCAGCAGGATGGAGTATGAATGCAGCGTCTTCTCTGCTCTGTGCATCAAATAATGAGATCAACTGAGACAGCTAGTGGCAGACCCCCCCTCTCCCCACCCAAACATAAGGTGCTGACAGGACACTTGCACTCTGATTGATCATACTGTCATTCAAGCAAGTGCTTTGAGGAAACATGTGACCAGGCGCACACACATGTTATGTGAAATAAAGGTGTAAATACTGTTCATGTTTTTACCCTTACATATGTCAACAGGCCAGGCATTAACTCCATTTAGAATGTATTCCAACACGTATGCTTGTAACCAAGGTTCATATTTAGCCAATGGAAATTAAGTTGTTTTTCCATCTTCAGATAATATTTCCTGGCCCATTCTCTGAAATTTCCATCCATCCATCCATCCATCCATCCATCCATCCATCCATCCATCCATCCATCCATCCATCCATCCATCCATCCATCCATCCATCCATC
>NW_015155246.1:0-2634 GCF_000732505.1 Cyprinodon variegatus | reverse complement strand
CTTTGAACAGGAAGAAACCTCCAGCAGAACCAGGCTCAGTGTGAGCGGCCATCTGCTGAGGCCCACTGGGGTTCAAGGAGACAGAAGCAGACACACACAGCCAGGCAGACAAGCTCCGCGCCATTTCCCATTACAGAGGATGATGAGAGCACATCCAGCTAGTCACAGTCAATTACTTTCAAATTATATACATTAATTTCGGGGTAATTATCAAATAAAGTTTTTCTTGCTACCTAGTAATATAGTTTGACTTGCTATGTTATTACTATGTTGTTACATGGTTATGGATGTACCGTAAAAGAACGCGTTACCAAAACAAAAAGTCTTTGCTCCAATGTCATCTCCCACAGCTCTACCTAAATATTGGGGGAATATGGAGATATAACCTTTCTAAGAAAAGCTACACCTAAAAAACTATAAAATGATGATGATGTTAATTAGGCTGATATTTGATAAAGGGATTATGTAAATGAAAGTTGTGAATAAGGTTACCTAACATTACATTCGATTGTTAGCAATCAGGGTATATCACCATGTTGCTAAACCTTTTTTTTCTTTTTAACACAAGTTAAATAAAAATAAAAACTGACTTAAACCTTTAGTTACTGTTTTTGATCACTTGCATACCCCTTACAAATGAAGTCCCCCATCAGTGAGGTCTAGAAGCCCAATATCTATAGCCAGTCAGTCATCAAAGATCCTGCTACATGGTTGTACATCTTTTTTAGGCATTTGACCAATTAGATGAGCCCTTAAATGATATATTACCTACTGGAAACTTAGTTGAAAAATAAGTCGAGAAAAAAGGTAAAAAGCTAATTGAAAGGGTAAAAATTAAAGTTAAAAAGATAAGCCTAGTTATCAGCATCAATGCCTCTTATGTACCAAAAATAATGTGTTTCTTTCACTCACAGAAGCACTTTTGTTATTAATATATTCAGACAAGTTGCCGTTTCTTATGTGCTATCTATCCCCCTCGGTTATGAGTTCATTTACCTTTTATTCTTGTTTTCCAGGTGCTGAAATGGAACATATATTTTATTCTTTTTTAATTTGCAGTCAGGTCGTTTTAGCGAGGACTCAGTTCAACGGATACAACTGTGATGCCCACTTGCACAGTCGCTTCCCTGGTGAGAAACCGGAATCAAAAAGAAAGGATTTCCACCTTAAATAATTAATGAATGCTGATGGCATTATATTTTTCAAATACTGATCATAATTTCTATAAAGGTATAACATGAAAAGAAAACAGAGAAGGCTAGCTGAATGTTTGAATAATACAAAGCATCTGGGTTTTTGCGACATGTTGGTAGAAGCTGTGTGTCTGTCTATATGTGCCTTTCTTTCAGCCGAGAGGGATATCAGTGTGTACTGTGGTGTTCAGACCATCACACTTAAGGTCAACTTTTGCCCAGTTCTTTTCTCCGGCTACACGGACTCAGACTTGGCTCTGAATGGACGCCATGGGGATGCACACTGTCGAGGATTTATTAATAACAATACATTTCCCACTGTTGTGATCTTTAGTATCAGCCTGGCAACACTGGAGTCCTGTGGAAATGCCCTCGTGGTAAGAAATAAATACATTAACATCTTTTCTTAGACTTAGATAAACTTTGTTGTCATTTTGTACACCCAACGAAATTTTGTTCATGAGAGCTCTCACGACATTTCCATTTCTTAAAGTGCAGCAGTGATAAAATGAAAACATGGTTATCATATTATCTTTTATGCTGTGAGTAAATTTCTTTTGATTAAAAGTGGTTTATGCTGTAAATAATAAAACACCTTAAATATAGTGAATAGATTAAAAACGTTTGAATCTAAATTTAAGCTAGAAAGCAAATTAATTCATTACTATTTGAATTAAAACACATTTTCCCTAAAACTTATTTTCATCATCAGGGGCTTAGCCCATGAAAATATTTATCATAATGAATGTGCTGTTCTCCTTCTCATGGTCACCTTCACCTTTCTTATCAGCTTTGTTCTTTACTTTTTTTACACCATAGGGGTAATTAGAGCAACATGTACATCTGAGCATGTTAGGGAGGATCTCTGTGCCATGACTACTGACACAGCGTTTTAGTATGACGTCGTGTTAATGTACCTCAAATGTAAGTCTAACTTCAAATTAAAGAACAAAACTATGGTGATTGTTTTCTCCTATGAGATGACAATTTGAACCCTGTCCTGCAGATTTATAATCCCAATGCACCAGCTAAGCCTAGGTTGGTCCTCGCTGGAGGACCCATAGACATATATAAGAGTAGACCTGATCACACTGACTTGGCTGGCCCTTGGCTGGCCCTTGGCTGGTCCTTGGCTGGTCTTTGGCTGGTATTTGGCCGGTCCTTGGTTGGTCCTTGGTTGGTTGGAACATCCTTGGCTGGCCCTTGGATGGCCCTTGGCTGGTCCTTGGCTGGTCCTTGGCTGGTCTTCGCCTGGTATTTGGCTGGTCCTTGGTTGGTCCTTGGTTGGTCCTTGGCTGGTCCTTGGCTGGTCCTTGATTAGTCCTTGGCTGGTCCTTGGCTGGTCCTTGGATTGTCCTTGGCTGGCCCTTGGTTGGTTGGAACATCCTTGGCTGGCCCTTGGCTGGTCCTTGGATGGTCCTTGGCTGATCTTTGGCTGATC
>NW_015155245.1:0-2634 GCF_000732505.1 Cyprinodon variegatus | reverse complement strand
TCTTTCAACAGGAAAACATGGACATCGTAATAGATCAGATAAGATTCCACTCTGATATGCTGCTGGAAGAACTGGATCTGGGTCATTTGGACTCTGCTGCATACGTTGTCTGGTCCATTGTGGGAGAAACCAAACTGATAGAGCAGAATCAAAGCAGACAACATGATGCAGCCTGTACTGTCTGTCAGCTGCTAATAATGAACTATGCTGTTTAAAGCCAGCTGATGACTGAGGAACCTTGGCTCATGTCTGTCAGCCAAGCTGCAGTCAGCAAGGCCTCTGGACCCAATTCTCTTAAGTTCCTACTTTGGACTTTAAAGAATCCAAATCTACCAAGCTGGATCTTCCTGTCTCAGTACTGAAGGTTCTGCCTCAGCAGACATTACATGGTTCTGTTCTTCTTCACTCAGAATCCAATTGTCCAACATTTGGACCTGTCCATTTGAATGAAGTGTCTCTAATGTCCTGTAGTTGTCAGGTTTCAGTCCAGTTTGAACTCAATCTTTTCATTTTGTCTTTTTAATCAGGCAGGAGGTGTCATAAACGGGACAGATGGACCCAGTATTCAAGGTGAGACAGTCAGTAGGAAAGTTCAGAACGTTTATTGAAACAAAAACATAAACAAACTGAAACTAAGGGGGAGCTGTTGGATTTGTGGCTTGCGGCGACTGCAGTCTCTGTTTATGGTAAGTGACCACAATCATCTGACAGAAGATGATTATCAGAGTTGGTCACTTACCTGGTTTAAGTGTCCAGTCCATCTCCATGGAGTGGAACGCAATCCAGCCGCTGGACAATAGACTGATGCGGCGCGCATCACTTAGTGTCCCGACACTGCAGTCCCGGAGGACCCGAAAGAAGCCGATGCTGGACAGGGTTTCAGATGAGGCAGGACAGAAAGGAGACAAGATGCAGATCAGGCAGGAACAGACGGATGAAAGGCTCCAGGTTTCCAGGGTATCCAAAGCTCCCAGGCAGGTTCAGAGTCTGACAGCGTCCGGAAGCTTGACCAGGCGGACACGCAAAGGAGCAGACAGGATCAAGTGCAGACGGGAAGGCTCAGTGGTAGAGGGTAGAAGAGACAGGACGTGGAATCGGAACTTGATGCAGGAGCTTTAAACTGGTCTCCAGGCTTACGGGGATAAAAACTCAACCTCCCCGTGTAAAGAGCCAAAAACCCAGAGGACTCAGCAGGAGAGGAACAGTCGTTTAGAAGATGAGACAGACACAAAACCCATTTCCACTGGCCACCAGGATCCAGGAATCGAACCGTGGAAAGACACTCAACAGACAAACTAACAGGAAACAAACAAAAAGCTAACAGAAAGCAAACAATGATCTGGCCCTGAAAGCTTAGGCTAGACTGAACAGAATATAAAGCAAAGGAAACAGATGTGAGGAATAAATGATAATTAAGGCAGGGAGAGAAATGGCAAGTGAAAGAAATAAACAATTAAGGTGGAGGAATCAGACCAGATCATGACAGGATGACACCATCCAGTATGGTTCTTCATCTCCGGTTAAAGAAAGCTCTCCTATCATCAAGGTTTATTTAATCCAACATCCACACTGAGACTGAAGCTGATTGATGAGATGGGAGACTATCAAGTAGGTTTTTCAACATCTATCAGCTCTGCTTCCTGGATAAGATGAGCTGCAGCACCTTAATCTGCTCAAAGATCTTCATCAAAGAGTCCTGACCTGTCAGTACTTGAACTATTTAGGTGTTATGATAGTGCTATGAAAGGAGCAGCAGGCAGGTGACTGTTCTGATCTTCTCTGAACACCTCATCGAGTGCAGTCAAAGCTCTATCTTTATCTGAGGTGAAATATAGACAGGTGGAATATAGACAGCTGTGTTAGTTACTGATGGAAACGTTCTGACCCAGAAGGACGGTCAGAGCAAGTTACTTGATGGACAGATGCTCCAGATCCACTATATCAGAATGAGAAAGTCCAGATGTTTACACCATCAAACACACACTCCAACATCTGCTGATTTTCCTGCCTTTGCTGGTCTGTCCACCTAGTCCGGCGGAAAGAATTGGATCGTATCATGGGGAGGTCCAGAACCACTGGGGTTCTCCATGTCTCAGAATAGCAAAAAAGTTTCAGATCTCTGATGTTCTGCTCAAGCTTCACTCTGGACACAGATGATCCAGTTTTATTTCCAGAAACTGGGGAACACGAACCATCATCCACTGGGAACTGGATGATGGTGTGTTTGTTCACTGGTTCTGGTTCTTACTCCATAAGGGTCTCCTATTTTTCCTTAGTCACTATTGATGGTCTCCTTCTTTGTTCTTTAAAGTTAGGTGTATCTCTGGAGGCTATCTGGAGTCTACAAACTTTTCAGGAATCATTGAGTAGATGGTTCTAGAGGCTCCAAAAGAGTCAAAGTTCTGGAAATAGTTAGAACTAAAGTGTCTGGTTAGAAAAGTAAACTTAAAGAGATATTCCATCAAAGCCCAGTCGGATCTTGGTAACTATGATTCTAAATCAGACAATGAAAGAGATGATGAAGTAACTGCTGCCTGTTCAGGTGAGAAACTAATCAATCAGAAGGATTTACCAGAACATCATTAACGTAGCATTTAAAGGAATAGTACACCCAAAACATTATTAGCCAGGAAG
>NW_015155244.1:0-2635 GCF_000732505.1 Cyprinodon variegatus | reverse complement strand
GAATTGGAGCTATAGAAATAAACTGAATAGAATTCCGATGACGCTATTTCCATCTTATTTCACCAGTTTTCAGCTTTTAGTAAGAATTCATACTTTCTGCTGAACTCATCGTTTGGCCTCAGCCTCTATAGATCAGCTGTTTGCTTGGTGGCTAAAGATCTGACCTCAGATCAGCGTTTATCCTCCCAACAAACATCAAAGCAGCCCGAAAAACTTCAAATAAAAAACATTAAATGAAAAAGAATCCCGCTTTTAGTTTTATTAAGTGTCATAATAGTTTTAGAAATATATTTACCTAAGCAGAGCAGCTTCGCGGTAAACAGACGGTTACCAAACATACAGAAGTGCAGCACACAATTAGCTCCGACAGCAGGAAGAATGGTTCCGCTGAAACAGTTCCGCTTGTCTGGCTCATTCCTGCAGAATTTGATTTGTATTTACTGACTAATTTATTAATTTACTGAAAATTCCACACGCATTAATTTATAATAAACAAAAAATGACTGACTGAAGAAGAAAATAATAAAGAACAACAGAACCATAAACTGAAGATGACAAAAAACAAAGATCTCTAAAATATACAAGGAATCTTTAAGATTAGTTTTACTGTAAAGATCACCTTTTTCATTATAATTCACTTTTTTTTTTACATATAAAAAAAATAACAAACAACATAGGTATATTTAAATCAAATGCGATTAGGAACAAAAAAGGGAAAAAAGATAATTCAGAATAGAAATGGTTAATGCAAATATCAAACACTATGATTTGGAACCATTATTTATATGGAAATAAATAAAGGTGTATGATAAATAGTGGACAAAAAATAGGTAGAAATCACTTTAATACATACATAAATGAAGATAAACAAGTACAGTAAGATTACATTTAATCAATCTGTCAATAATTTATTGAATTATTTGACAGTTGTTCGGTCATTCAATTCTAGTGAGAAAATAGATGTACTGGGTTTAATGTTGTTTTTGTTTTTTTTATTAGATCTGCACAAAAATATTACCTGTTTTTCTGTCCAAATTTGTATGGCATTAAAGTTCTACCTAAAGCACAGGTTACTTTACAAGGAAATTATTAATAATAATTATTTTTTTATTATTTTTTATTAATATTGACCTTTCTTGGGTCTGCAATAAAGATCGGACTTAAATTCTTTGGATTTTATAGATCTAGTTTTTTTTAGGAATGATTTAATTTAGCTGCAATCAAACTTACAGCAGTAAATCTTTTCTTTTCTCACATTCTTTGACAAAACAAAGTCAATGATGAACCATAAACTCTCCCTCAAACATCCGGTGAGGTATAGATTTTAAAATCAAATGAATGCATCAATCAAACGACTAGCTACATTTACTGAATGTTAATTAGATTAATTATAAAAAGGGGAAAATTATCTTATGCAAAATGTTGGCGTGTTAAAGAAGGGACGTTAAAGGAAACTCGTTCAGAGCATCAAAAGAAAAGGTTTTGTTTTTCACTTCTAATTGTAAACTAGTTTGATGTCAATGAGGAACCGTTTGTAAAATGAAGCATTTAAAATTAGGAGCAATATTTATTCTTATTTAGCGTGTTTTAAGAGAAAAATAAGGGGGTTATAGGTCATTTTTCACTATATCATTCATTTACTTTGTTTAATAAATATTTAGTGTGGAGCTAACTATTTTTTTAAATAACTATTTAGTTTTTAAATAAATATTTAGCTCCAAACTTTATTTAGTTTTAAATAAAAAAATGCGTTTGGAACTAAATATTTAGTTTGTTGAACAAATATTTAGCTCCAAACTAAATATTTAATTTGTCAAATAAATATTTAGCTCCAAATTAAATATTTATTCAAGAAAGTAAGATTTTTATAAATGAATGAATGACTGACATAACCTCCTTATTTTTCCCTTAAAATGCGCTAAATAACCATAAATATTGCTCCTAATTTTAACTGTTTCACTTTACAAACCCAAAGACAGAAACACCAAAATTCTTCTGGAGTTTATTCTGCTAAAATCAAGTGATCTTTATAAATAAGCTGATGGAGCTGTCTCCATGGCTCCGCTGGAAGCAGCAGGGAGGCTCTACGGAAGCCGGGAGAGGCCAGACAGCAGCAGTGATGGAGGGGGTGACGGTGGGCCAGGTCTTCGATGCGGAGTGTATCCTCAGTAAGCGGCAGAGAAAGGTAAGAAGCGGCTGTCTGTGGTGGTTCCGCGGCCTTCTGGTTCCGGTTCTGGTTCTGGTTCTGACTGTGTTTGTCTCTCCAGGGGAAATTCGAGTATCTGGTGAAGTGGAGAGGCTGGTCCTCCAAGTGAGTAGCCGCTGCTAGCTGCTAGCTGCTAACACAAAGACGCTGTTTGCTTTGCCCGGCTGGCTCGGTACCAGCCGAACCGACACCAGCTGCAGACTTCTAATACAGAACGCCTGACTGTAGACTCCGGGCCGGACCGGTACCAGCTACACCAGTACCGGTGGCTACCTGCTAGCACAGAGTCCGCTTTAGCTGCGGGCCCAGCGGTACCAACCTGCCGAACGCACACAAGTTTGACCCGGTTTGACCAGTACCACCTGTAGGCTCACTGGGACCCGGGATGTTTCGGTGAACCGGGCCAGAACCGGATCATTTGGTACCGAG
>NW_015155243.1:0-2636 GCF_000732505.1 Cyprinodon variegatus | reverse complement strand
TCGTGGAAGACATTTTGTCCCATAACGCTCACCGTACTGTTGGGGGGGAGAAGCGGTGGAGGGGAGATGTTCATGTTGCTGCGGTCTGCAGTCTGGACGTTAGATGTCGCTGAAAATTACACACTGTAGCTTTAAGAGTAATTTTCAATTAAATGTACTTTACTCAAGGCATCCATGTTTGTCAAAGAACAGTTCTGCCACCTACCAGTTTGTGACGTCTGGGTGCGGTATCAGCTGTTGGGCAGGTCGAAAACTCTTATCTTTTTTCGTTCTTTTTTTTTTTTACCACAGTGAACATATTAGTTTTAGGTATAGAAAATGATCCATCGATTAATCCTTGCTGGCCTCCTTTAAATAGTGACTAATGCATGTGGAAAAGGTGAGCAGGTAATGAGAACTGGACAGTGCTAAGCAGATGTGTGAAATGAGTGATCAGACCAGGCATCCGTGCTGAGATCATCCGACAATCGTGGTTCCTTTTTTGTGAATTGACCCTACTGTAGATCCAGGAGCATGAATAATATCTCTGACGTGCCAAATTAATAAATATCTGAGCAGCACAAACCTTTCTTAAGACAGATATGGGCTGTTATGTGGCAGGCTGTACAAAGAAATGAGAGGAGAGGAACACAGCTTTTGGTTCAAAAGGAACCATATAATATGTTATGAAATTAAGCAACAAAAATCAACAAAAATCCTACAACATACTTAAGAAAAACTGAAGTACTTTGACAATGAGGAGGGACTTAAGAAGACAGCACATTTCATCCTTTAGTTTTACATTATTAGTTAGCCCGTCATAAACACAAAAAGGAAGTTTTAAAGATTGTGACTTCCTTCTTGGAAGCTTCAAGATAAATTATATGGAGAAAAAGCCTCCTAATCATGATGTTGCTCCATCCTATTAACCCACTGGCTGATTAAATCCAGGATAAAATAGAAGGCTGGTATAAAGGTGTGAGATGTGTGTGCATGCCTCACTGTCAAAACAAATCTGACATTTACTTTCAGCAGGGGTCAAATATGTGTACATTAACCTTACACTAATACAGTGCACGGCAAAGCATGTTTATATAGCATCAGTCCCACACGACACAAGCAAAGAGCCTTCTATGACATCAGAGGAAAGAAAAACGTAAATTTTATGGCTTTGCTTTAAATAACTTTTCATTGTACCCAATATTGTATAAAAAAAAGTAAAAAAAAAAAAAAAAAAGACAAATTTACAGTAGATATGTTCTTAAATATCAGGTTTCGTTCAGTTACAGATGATGGGGCAGCGGGTTAGAAATAACCGAGACACAGTGAGTTAAATTTCCAAAAATAAATTGTACCATGATTTAGAAGAACCAATGTTATTTGAGTTAAATTAAGTTAATTTATATAGTGCCAATTTATAACACATCAAAGCACTTTACAGAGACAATTCAACCAGATCATACAGTCAGATTTTTTTCAGTTTTCTATCTAAGGAGACCAGCTGATTTACACTCATTGTCTCTCTGCAATTCCTCACACCAAGCAAGCATATAGCGATAGTGGAGCGGAAAACTCCCTTTTAACAAGAAGAAACCTCCAGCAAAACCAAGCTCAGTGTGAGCTGCCAACTTCCGAGGCCGACTTGGGTTCAAGGAGACAGAGGCAGACCTACAGAAGGACGCAGAGATACAAAAGGTAACTGTCAACAAGCTCCCCAGGCAGCCCTGTCCTGCAAACACAGCCAAGCTCCAAGACAGTTCACATGTCGAAGGATGAAAGGCAGCAAATGCAGTTAGTCATAGTAAGAGAAACAGGACTACACTGAAAAACCGGCTAAGCTCTAACATCTATAAACAAAGGTGTTAATGGCAGCAGAACAGCTGATATTTCTCTCTTGGATGGTGTTCCAGCTAAAGAACAGAATACTGCAGAAAGGGAGAATAGAGATAGAAAGAATGCAAATGATGAAAAGGGGTCCCTATGTCCTCCAGCTGTCTAAACCTATAGCAGCATAACTATTGAGATAGCTCAGGATAACCTCAGCCACTCTAACAACATGTTTTATCAAAAAGGAAAGTTTCAAGCCTAACCACAAAAGTAGACAGAGTGTCTGCCTCACGGACTAAGAGTGCTAGTTGGTTCCATTGGAGAGGAGCCTGATAACTAAAAGATCTGCCTCCCATTCTACTTTTTGAAAAATTGTAGGAACCACTTGTAAACCTGAATATTGAGAGCGAAGTGCTCTGTTAGGAACATAAGATCAAATTAGATCTCTGATATATGACAGAGCGTGGCCATTTAAGGCTTTATATGTGAGAAAAAGGATTTTACATTCTATTCTGGATTTAACTTGAATCCAATAAAGAGAAGCTTTTACAGAAGAGATCGGATCTCTGTTTTTAATTTTGATAAAAGACTCTGGTCTAAAGGCTATAACCTCTGTTTTGTCTGCATTCAGAAGCAGAAAGTTAAGAATCATCCAGATTTTTATGTCTTCATGACCTGTAGTCTATGTAATGGATTAATTTCATTGGGATTATAGCTAGGTATAAACAGTTTAACAGTTAATCCCAAATTTAATCCTATGCTCAGAAAACACTCTATGACTTGGTAGCATATACAGTATATATATATATATATATATATATATATATACA
>NW_015155242.1:0-2636 GCF_000732505.1 Cyprinodon variegatus | reverse complement strand
TTAATTTCCTAATGCTTGTATGAACCTTTTTTCAACCTAAGTTAACCTTATCCTGCAGTTAACTTTGTCTCTACACCTTTTTAATCACTATATTTGCTTCCACCTAAGTTTTCTGTTAATTTATTATAATTTTGCACCTTTTTGTAACTTTTTTTTCTTCCACTTTCCATAAATATGTCTGGCACATTTTTAGTTTTTCTCCCTTTACTTAACTTTCCAATTAATATACCAATTCACTTTTGTCTGACACTGTTTTTCTTTTCACCTAATTTTCCATCATTATGCTTTTTTTTTTATCACTCTTTGGACGTTGGGGTTCTTTAGCTATTTCTGTTTGTTGGTTCTGTACCCTTTTTCGTGAGGAATGCTAGTAACACTGTGCTGACAGACAGTGAAAGCAGCAGTCTTCCTAATTCCAAAAAAAAAGAAAAATAATAAAAGTTCTTTCTTAACCCTCTCAGGCTCAAATTAAGTTGTAGTTGCAGGAAAAAAAACCTGATATTTGGAGAAAATGATCATATGGACAATTAAGATAAGATACAATTCAGATACAATTAATAAGATACAATTCAGACTTTTTCTTGAGAGAGACCTTCACATGCAATGAATTCTGGGATGTTGCAGATTTGCAACAGTGGCCCGGAGTAGTACATTAACACTGAAGACTGAATCTGATGTGAACGTTAACTTTATTAGAATGTCACAAACAAAAAATTAACAAAACAAAACTTGACAAAAAAAAAATTACCTCACAAAATTAGAGACTTTTTCCTCCAACCTTTTCTCCACCGACATCTCAAAACCTCTTGAGAAGGCCGTTTATGTTAAACTGTTGCTCAAAATATTGGCAAACTAGTAGATAAAGCATGTAGCATCCATTGGTACCTGTTTGGGCACACATTGCGAATCCACAACATAGAAATCGAGAGGCCTCTGGTGAAAACCCCAGAGGAGATAAAATTTACTACGGTATTTGGCATGTGCCATATCTATACGCATTCATGATTCATCTTATGTAGTATTGATTTCAAAATAATTGAAATTGGTAGTGATACTTGCATGAAATTGGTGCTTAGAAAATCTGTTTCAGTGACATCCTGGACTCAGCCATGTTGAAAGTGAGTCAGCAGTGTCATCTGGTGAGCTGGAGAGAATCTGTTTGTTGCAAATGCACAACTAAGTCCTTCTGTTGTACTTCTGAGTAACAAAATCTCTTAAAATATGGATGTGGAGTAATTAGCCAAATAGCATTTAGCTGTTGCAGATCTGCAACATCTGCCTGGAGAGGGTTAATTAGTCATATCTAATAATATCTAAATCTAATAAATGTCACTTTTTTAGATTTAGTTGATGTTGAGGTTTTTCTAAACTGAGATGCATCCGTGTAGTTAAAAGCTCTTCAAAAATAGATGTTTAATGCCTCACTAATAAAAAGATGAAGTTAGAACACATCCGCCTCAGTGATTTCCTGGTTTAGTGCATTTATGGCCATCTGCTGATGTTAGCGTATCCTTTTGTTCTCAGGCTGTGGCTTATCCATCCCCTCTCTGTGCCTCCTGGTTCCCACCCTACGCCTGATGTGTGCCTTTGCCTGGAAGGTGATCCAGAGCGGTAATGTGGCACATTACCGGAAAGTGGAGGAGCTGGTGTTGCTGGTGACGGAGCTGGCTCCAGAGCTGCTTACGGCGAGGGAGAGAGTGCAGCTCCTGCTCAGACTGAGGGCGCGGGTAACTGAGCAAATCAACATCATGTTGAGAAACACACTACTTAAAGATAAATGAGAAATAAAAACATATTAGGCTTTTTTATACCTCTGTTTCAGTTTGTGCTTGAGTTGTGTCAAAATAAGAGCACAGCTAACCTGCTAAACATCCAACCCCACCTGAAAATTATTAAAGATCTCAAGATGAGCGCTGACTGCAACCAAGAGGTAGGTATAATCAATCTTTTTTAAACTTTGCCAAAAGCAGTAAAACTATTTCTTCTATCAAATTAGCATGAGTATTTTATGGCTTTTACGTTTTATAATAACATGAATGGTTTATTAGTGTCTTTATCGTGATAAAGACACTTTTTGCATCAAACTATTGCAAAGGACAGCTAACACTTTCTTCTTTTTTGGTTTTCACTCTACCTTAAAGGAGCTGAATGAGTTGGAGAGTTCAAAGTCAAATTTCGTAGAGGTTGTTTATGCCTTGGTTGAGAACGCAAAGGAAAGAAAGAGGTTTTTCACGGTGGGAATCTAAAACAGCGGCTATGATTCAAGCAGGATCTCATGGTTAATCACTTTCATTAGAAGCTTAACTTGCTCGTGGTGTTTGTTTTTCTCAGGACGTCTTTCCGATCCACTACGGACAAGAGTATGAAGCTACCCTGCAAAGACTGGTTTGGAAATTCATTTCCAGATTGGACAATCTATTGCCCATTCCTGATATAAAACAGGTAAACTTCCTTGTCTTGTTCGTGTCAATATATACAAATTTACATTCTACAAAGATGGACTCTTCTTTGTATATTTTTGTTCACAAAATATGTTTTTTAAATTGCAACTCGTTCATTTACCTTTTTCCTTTTATTGCTGTTGATGCCAACACTAACTAATTGCCAAAATAAATGGCAGTTCTTTAAATTAATTT
>NW_015155241.1:0-2638 GCF_000732505.1 Cyprinodon variegatus | reverse complement strand
GGCGTTGTTCTACTAACTCCTCTAGAACCTCTGGAGATCATTTTACAATAATAAATTCTTAATAAAGGGAAGAAGATTATGGACAATAGTGAGAATGCTTTTCAAAGGATTTTTAAACATCAACAGAGTGTCTTTAGTAAAAGGCTTCTCCAGATCCGGCGCAAGACGAGCCGCTACAAAAGATCCTTACTGCCTACAGCTATAAGCACCTGCCATAACTGGTTAAAAAAAACAACCATAAGTTACTGTAACATGTGCCTTTGGTATTATTAAACTATTTTTTTTATTGAATTTAATTGAAACCAATCGTTTGGAGGTAGTAGAAAAAAACAAAAACAGCCTTTGAATTTCTCTATCACAAATGTAAATTACACTATGCTCACTTTAACTGAAAACCATGTTCTTTAGTCAGATGAACCTACATCAGCATCAAAAATTGTCGCTTGGTCTGCAAAGTGCCTTGTTTATATTAGGGAGAACAATCAGTTGTGCTGTGGGTCTACTTTCCTAAAATATTTTTAAACGTATTATTATGATATTCTTCAGATGAAGCCATAGTGTGCAAAATATCAAAATGATCTAATAATTTTTGTTTTAGGTGAATTGAGCAGGTTGTATTTTAAGGCAAATTCAAAAGGTGGGGAAAGTTTCTTAGAGGTCGTGTGGCAGATGGTAATATTCTTAAGTCAAAAAACGTTTTGGGGAGGGGAAGAAATGACCGGTGATTTGATCAGTGACATCTTTTTTCTGATCCAAAATCACAGACTCAGTCCTTCAGGCAACATAGATAAAATACTATTCAGATTTTCTCAACAAAATAATAAGAAATGTACTTTTCAATTTTAAAAACATTATTTTGATTATGACAAGAATTTGGCTAAGAAAACATTCTTAAAAAAAAAGTATTTCATGTGTTTTTTCACGTTCTGCCATTCCCCAGGATACATGCTTACCTCCACACACATTAATGGTTTAACCTGGGCGTCGGGTTTGTTTCTACACTGGATCCCTGGCTGGGTTCTCTTCGCCCCTCACAGCCATGATAGGATACACTGCTGAGATTGCTCCCCAAAAAAAAAAACATGTTGCCACAAGTAAAAAATATTCATACTGACACAGCTACATGGATAGTATTCCACATCTGGCAGAGATACGTTTAGAAAGATTCAGTGCTGAAATGCATTCCCTCTTTGTTTGATTGAATACAAAGTTACATCTGCACTCACACTTTTTCTTTTGCTCATACTGCTGAAGGAAGAGCCCTTTGAAGGAAGCAAGGTATGAACACACAAGTCAAACTGTTTCTTCATGTCCAACTCCATCATCATCAATAATCCATGTTGTCTGTTTCAGAAATGGAGACAAATTGATGTTCCTCCCTTTTATTTTGCTGTTCTGTTCACTGGTCTGTTACAGTGAGGCAACAATCCATGTCCCACTTTGATACAAACTGATTTGAACTCAAATCAGTATTTTGATTGGAATTCCTCCAGACTTCCCCTCTTTGAAACAACCAAAAACTGAGCAGATCCAGAAGGCTGACACTAATTCTATTCCCAAGTGTTGCTTTTCTACAGATAAATTTCTTTTGTGTTCACTGTTTCTTGTGGCATTTGCATGCATGTATTGACTTGTATCTGAGTGTTTTTGAATGCACTGTATGTTTTTTTGTATATGTGCATTTCTCTCTTTCTTTAACCAGAATGAGCTGAGGAACACGGAGATGCTGTCGGCTGCCTGTGCTGTGGGTGTTGGCTGCTGCTTTGCCGCTCCTATTGGAGGTAAGACTGTGTCTCTGATTTATCTTTATCAAGTAGTAGTAGAAAGCTATGAAAGCTAACACTGTAAGGAGAATATTTGCTCTTATAGCCGTAGGAGTTGCCAGTTAGGTTACCATATACTGCAATTCTCTGTTAATGCAAAAGCCTGTATCTCCTCAGCTATCAGCATAACTGCCCTGTAAGCTTTCATGTATATTCATGTTTCCCATTGTTCCTTGTGGGACATTTCATGTCAACTCAACCAGGAGTTCCATCTGTCCATCCATACATCCGTCCATCACTTTTCCTCCACTCATCTGAGGTCTGGTCATGGTGGCTCAGGCTAAGCAGGGTATTCCTGATGTCCTTCCCTCCTGAGATGCTTCCCAGCTCCTCCTGAGGTTCCAAGCTCCGAGATGTTACCACTCCAGCGATGGGACTGCCCTGCAAACTTTCAGTCTGCTGAAGTTTTCCAGAAAAGCTTGAAAGGAAACATTCTAATTGGATACTGATCCAATTTCTTGCTCAGAGTGCCTCCAGAGTGCCTCAGAGGGCCTCCTGAGCGCCTTGCATAAGCTTAAAATACCAACTCTATGAGGGTATTGAATTTAAACACTGCTACTACTTTTTATTAATTTTATGAGTCACACAAACAATACTTAATATCACTGACAAATTTGCCATGTTTTGACCCTTTGGTTCCATGTCAAGCTATACCTAAACTCTGGCCGGCTGCTGCAACTCTTCTTCAAACTGAAGAAAAGAATTACAGGGTGCTTAATCTCTTCATAGATAGATAGATAGATAGATAGATAGATAGATAGATAGATAGATAGATAGATAGATAGATAGATAGATAGATAGATAGATAGATAGAT
>NW_015155240.1:0-2642 GCF_000732505.1 Cyprinodon variegatus | reverse complement strand
CTTTTTTTTTTGCTGTACCTTGTCTATCAAACCTCCTGTCTGTGCCTTTGTCCCCAAAGCTTTCATGTCTTTTAGGAACATCTTTCTTTCCTCTACCTCTCTCCATTCAACAATGTCATCTTTCTATTCCCTGCGGTTTACCTTCTGTGGTTTACCTTCTTCCTCCTCCCCCACTTATTTTGTGCTTGCATCTCCCTGTGGCACACATTTATTTGGGTCCACATCCAGTCATTTCAAAAAAAGATTATTAAAAACAATCTACCGGACTTTGTTTCCAAGTTTGAAGACGTTTCGCTTCCCATCCAGGAAGCTTTCTTAATTCAAAATGTCAGTACTAGCGTTGAGTATTCAACGTATTAAACGCTATTCCTGACATTTTGTCTTGAGAAAGCTTCCTGGATGGGAAGCGAAATGTCTTCAAACTTGGAAACAAAGTCCAGTAGATTGTTTTTAATTGTTTTTTTTTTGTTTTTGGAATGGTTGTTTGTATATGTCACAGAGTTAGGTGTTTCTCTAGGATAATTTGTCGATCCACTTGATCAGGGTAAAATAATTTGGCCTGGCCTTCCGTAACAAGGGAATAGATCCCGGTTTGAAAAGGCTGGACTAAGAGTAAATGGAGTTCACAGTTCAGAACTGATCACATAACTTTAGAGATGAAGCAAAGATATCCTTTCAAAAAGGAAATCTCTTACAGCTGCCAGTTGTTAAAATGTTAATTTTATAAGCAGCTCTGTTGGGATATAATAAAAGGCATCCATAATACTTTGCTCCATTGCAGATGCAGTCTTTACTCTTATGGCTATAGAAAAGGGCTGTTGCATTATGTGCCCACCTCCCACACTGTGATTGGTCGGCTCTGTTTTGTACTAGAGAGTATTGCGCCTTACCTCACTGACTAAACACTCACAGGGGCAAAAATCAGTCTATCTGACCAGGTTAAAATGTAAGCTGCACTAATGAGATCCTTTTAAACTTTGTAAGTCTTTTTCCCAAATATAGGCGCTGCTACTGAGAAGAAGTAATAGTTCTTCATACATGCACTAATAGCTACATAAGTCGTTTTTATCAAATTATTTGCTTGCAAAACTTTCATCTCAATGTATACTATTTTTTACATTTAAAATATAAAGCATAGTAACTTGGACTTAATTTACCTTAAAAAATTTATCTCAGCACAGTGGTTCCATAGATGCACTCACATTAGCCATGTTTATAAACGTTGGGTAATCCTATGTAAATTAATGGCACTTAATTACTAAAAGCTTTCTTCATTGAAATTACAAACAATATAGTCTTAAAACATGGCTTGGTTACATTATTTTGTACATGAAGCAAATGATGCAATGATAATTAATAAAATATATGAATTAATTTTAAACACCTCTATTTAGTAATTTGCAGAATTGATAAATTACTTTACTCATGAGGGATTACCTTTGGAAAAACACTCCTGACAAATACAAACATTTAGCACAAAAAGAAGGAATTAGGCTTACCTTACTATTGTCCGATACTGTATCACTAGTAGTGTTTCAGGCCTCTGTGTGTCCTCTTGTACGACAGTTCACTTCAGGAAATGGAAGCAATACATTTCTTCATGGATCTGTTAAGATAGCCACCTGAGACATGCCACCACTACACTGCAATCCTGTGTGCTTGCATTCATTTCAGTGTGATCAGAAAAAGGTGAATCCAATCTTTACCTGCTGTTATAAGAAGCAATAGACAGATTGAAAATACGCCTTCAAGAGAAGTATGTGTCAGTCAAATTGATTTTAGATTGCTGTGACTGTGTGCTTGGCAATTATTTGGCTTTTCAAATATGATTGCCCTCCTTTTATCTGTCATGTCCTCGTGGAGCAACATGTTAGTGTGTTCTTGGATTCACAGTGTTCCCTGAGTTTATTTCTGCTATTCTGATTTTGTGTAACATATTTAACTAATGTAATCATTCAGAATTAGTGAATATTTGTACTCTGTTTTAGGTATCAAATGTTTAAATAGAAGAGTCACCTATATTTTACTGCTGCGAATTCCTCAAAAATATGCCTCAAGTGTGCATACGGTCATGGGACTATATACCTGCTCACAGGTCAAACACCTACCCGCCTAACCGTGATAGTCACCTGTCATGTATTTTTCATGGCTCTGAGTGCCTCTGTCTGTTTTCATTCCATGCTTCCCTTCTCCCCCTCCCAATCCCCTACTCTCCTCTCTCCAACAGCAACACTGTCCTGGTGTGACTTCAACCTTTGCTGCAGGTTCTTACTGGGCTGGCACCGTTTGTTTTCATTTATCGTTCTTACAGAGATTATGACCACCAGACAAGCACATTAAATATTCAGGGGAGTTTGCGCCAGTGCTCTCACTTTGTTCTCAAGGGGCACACAGACATCCAATGCTCCACTGCAGCATGGCTTAGCACAGCAGACCCAATGAGGAGAAAGATCTTTTTTGTTTACGTATGTAACAGAGAAACCACTCAAACATATATGTTTCTCTTTGCTTTAGGGTTAGGGTTCTTGATTTGTGTGACTGTATGGTATTTTATTTTTGATGCATCTGAGCTGATTTATTGGTATGATTATTCCTTGCTTGCTGTGTGTGTGTTTTTTGTTTTCTTTTGCTTTGTTTTTCTT
>NW_015155239.1:0-2647 GCF_000732505.1 Cyprinodon variegatus | reverse complement strand
CATCCATCCATCCATCCATCCATCCATCCATCCATCCATCCATCCATCCATCCATCCATCCATCCATCCATCCATCCATCCATCCATCACAATAAAGAACAATGCAGAGATATAGTCATTAATCATATTACCAGGATACTAATTCTAACTTATTATTTAGCATGAATTCACAGATTCCAGCAGTTAAAAATATGTTGTTTAGTCTCATTGCAAGTTCGCTTTCATCTGTCAAAACAACACTTAGGGCTTTGGGTTCTTTAATCTAAGCCTGAGTAATAGATCAGAATAAATATTACTAGACATTATGTTTGCGTTTATTGCGTTTATACCCTTTTTCTTGTGGCAAAGAGCCATTCACACTGAGTGTGGTTCTGCTGGATGTTTCTTCCTGTTAAAGGTAGTTTTACTGTCGGTGTTCACTGCATGCAGCCCAAATGTACCGTAAGCGACTGTCCACTGACACTATGTTCGCAATCCAGGAGGAGTGAGTTCTGCAGGTCTATCCACAAAAATTATAAATGGAAATTTTTTTAACCAACCTGCCTGTATAATTTGATTGAATTGACTCTTTAAAATGTACTTTAAAGAAACTTTTTTATTTAAATAACCTTTGTTTTACACTTAAAGTATATATATAACGAAATAGAAAGGATAGATAGTATAATAAGAGAAAATAATTACAACTTTCACATTGCAAGATGACTACTTGTCACACTGAGCCATCAAGGGTTAATCCCTTTTTATTCCTTGCTTCTGAAGCTTAGCCCGTATAGAGGTGGGTAGAAGGGACAATGTCTTTGCAGCTAATAAGGATTTAATTTTTTTTTTCCTTTTTAAGGGCACCTTTTTGGTGCATTAGTAAGAAAACTGCCTAGTGTCCCTCAATCAAAAATAATAAAATAACCATCATGTCTACTTTGACGTATTCTAATTCAGGAATTTCATATAATGAAAAAATCACAGAGTATGTGAATCTCTGACATATTTGCTGTCAGCTATTTAAGTGTTTATGAACAGTTTTGAATGCATCACTCTACTGCTCTGGAACAACTACAATTAATTCTTTGTTAGAATATTAAATGCCTAAAGACATTTTAAGTTGACTTAATTAGATTTATGTCAATTGGGTACATTTGGTAATTTATTTGGTTCTTTCTTAACAAGCATGGACAATAATGAACGCTGACATCTGCTATGGTGATAACTGTTTATGAAAAACATATGGGAAAATTAAGTCAAACGTGTAAATTTACATAGAAGGAGTCAGTGAGAACTGATTTCAGCTCATTGAACAAGTGTCCAATTTCCTATCCGAGAATTTTAACCCCTACCTGAATAAAGGACCCAGCGACAATGAAAGATTTTTCTTATCCTTTACCAAGCTATACTATTTAGACAAAACGATTTAAATTAGCCTACATATGTTGACTGTAGAAATATAGAAATAATTTTCCTTGAGTTAAGGGACGATATGTATCAGATGTCAAGCCAGAAAAATGAAAGCAAAGTGAGCATAAGGAAACAAATTAACCCTGACTTATGTGATATTTGAACTTGCAGTAGAGAATCCAAAACATAAAACAGTAACACAAGAAATCCTTGCTGGATGAGCTACTGTAATGTTAGGTCATGACTTTAAATAGAATAAAAACCACCAGTGCAAATTCACATTTAATCAAGCGAAGAACAAAAGGAAATCCCTGAAACGTCCTTTAACATATTTTACATTGTTCTCATAAACATCAAGCAAATTAATGCCTTTCAGGATTGTATCACGATTACTGACACCGATCCCTTATCTTCATCAAACAGGAATCCTCTTGATAAAAGGGCAGTTGATTGTAAACATCCCGTTTCTTTCAGGCTGCAAGGGAGGGATACTAATTTCTCAGGCTGATTTTATTAATAGACCGCTGCACAAAATCAGAGGAGGGCGATAAACAGAGATGAGATTCTATCAATTATACGATTTCTTTAATTAACCATCATTAAAGGCAGATCAATAACGCCAAGACTGGAATTAAAATAAGGCCCATACATTATACACTATTTTACAAGGAACAATCAAATTGCCTCATATACTGTGGACCCTGTCAAAGGTGTTGCTATGGTAACCAGATGGGGAGAAAGGGGCTGGGTGAATTTAAAACAGCTTGGGTAGAGCTCTGTATATCTAGACACTTTAGAGAGCTGCAGGTGAAATCTGGGTTGGAAACCTGACAACAGACCGTTCAAACTTTTCCTGAATTATACCTCATGTTGTTGCGTATGATAAAAAAAAAATAGTTAAGAGTAATGATTGCAGGTACCAAAGATATTTATTTGAATATTTAAAACAAGGTGGAGATGAAGAGCTCTGGACAGGGGTGTAATGTTTCATTAAGTCACACGCACAAGAGATAAAGCACTCAGACAGGCTGCACTTCCTTTAAGAGAGATCAAGAGGATAAAGCTCAACCACCCTGAGTGGTCCAGTTTGAAATGTATGTTGTGGTATAAGATGTGATAAAGGCAGACAATAGGGATGTTATCTAGGTTTGATTTCATGGTTTTAGTGGCAAGGCAAGGTTGCAAAAGAACTTTTACCACTTCTACTTATTTTCTTTTACCACTTTCCTAACATATATATATATATATATATATATAT
>NW_015155238.1:0-2647 GCF_000732505.1 Cyprinodon variegatus | reverse complement strand
GTCAGAATTCTGAGATTAAAGTCAGAATTCTGAGAAAAAAAGTCGGAATTTTGAGAAAAAAGTCAGAATTCTGAGAAAAAAAGTCGGAATTCTGAGAAAAAAGTCAGAATTCTGAGAAAAAAGTCGGAATTCTGAGAAAAAAAGTCGGAATTCTGAGAAAAAAGTCAGAATTCTGAGATTAAAGTCAGAATTTTTTTTCCCCCATGTTAAACTGAAATAAAATTTAATTTTTTTTTTCAGTGGCCCTAATCCTCTTCCGTATTCTTCTCCTACTCTTTATATTCAATTATTTTTGACAGAGCGTTTTCACCCTGAGCATTTCCTGTTTTCTACTAACCTAGAAGATAGGACATAATATCCTGCAGGAAAGGAAATCATTGCTGATATTTACTTTCAGAACCTCACTTGTAAAAAGCCGAAGTATCCCTTTTAGCCGCCGATAGCAGACTCAGATGAATAAACCTTGTCTGTTCTGACCGCTTCTTCATAAAAAAATCAAAGAATGTCCCTATCAGATCCCTATAACCTTGCTATCATTCACTTTGCTGAATCTGTTTGGAGATATTTTCAAGAAATCTTAACAAAAGTTGCTTCTTGATATCCGCTGACTTCCTAAAGTTCTGTGATCTTCCACAGTTTCCCCTCTTGGGTCATATGTGATTTAATGTGCAGCCTCAGTACAAAAGATGGTGTTTCTGGTTCTGTGTAATCCACAGCTGAGTTGCTCATTTATTTGCTGCACTCCTCCCATCCTTTGCTTGCTCAATACTGAGCTCTGTTTTTTAACTGCAGGTTAGGGAAGGAAACCATCTTATCTGTAAGGAGGCGGATTTATTAGCGTGAAAAAGATAATTGCTATTCATAGCTCACTAGGGGCTGATTTACAACCGCTAATATTTAGGATTCCTAGAGCCGTTTTTCTGCTTTTTTTTATCTCCAGCCCTGCCTGCAGCACGGAGGAGAGCGAGGTCACGCCAGACGATGAGGGATGGGCAGGGCAAAACCTCCACTCAGAGCAATTTACCCGAAGACTAATGTGTGAGGAAGTACATGAAAAGGCTCCGTCCATGTAGGTCTGCCTGGAGCTGGCAAACACCTGTTCTTCTCTACCTGTAATGAGTCTGCAGCCTAAGATCCATCTAAAACTCTTCTTGTCTGCAACAAAAAACGGATGATAAAAAGGGAAGAAAACTAGAATGATATTGTTTTAAATCTCTTTCTGTGTCTCTGACGATGTTGATAATTAAAGAAATACCTGGAAGGAACACAAGACATCTGCTTATTTTCCGTCCTCTACCTTCCTGGGGTTGATTCCCTGAACCACAGAAAATGTGACCTGATCCTGACCTTAATGTATGTTCATCATATTACCTGAAAACAGGTAGCTTTGTTTAAGTTTGGGAATGGTTGGTTTAAGGCGAAACAGGAAATGAAGACTTCTGGGTCTGTCTGTCCGCGCTGATCCTCCAGGTGACCGCGAGGCTTCATCAGGAACACTCAGATGTGAGGTCACGGGTTCAAAGCCCAGGTGTTGTGCCTCACAGCAGGACACATCCTGGTCCCAACAGGACAATAACAGGCAAGCCTCCTCTTCTGAGTGTAACACACCATTTGAAAACACATTTACTCAGACTGACGGGCTCTATTTTATCTTTATGTCTGTGAATCTGTACAACAAACAAAATATGCTCATGTTTAGGTGAAATTATTGTGATTTAATTTGAATTGAAAACTTAACCTCTAAGTTAAGTTTTTTTAAGTTTTTAATTTTGTTATTTTCAGTCTTTATTCATTTATTTATTTATTTGTTATTGCACCTACATTTTCCCTCTCTGGGACCATAAATGCATTTCTATTTCATTATATCATACCAAAATAGAAATAAAATGTTCAATTTTTTATCAAAATATAAACTAATTTCTATCCTAGAACTAGACAGACAGACAATACATACACAGCCTAGGATGTACCACATCTTGTCTCCTATAAAGCCTTAAATAATTGCTGACTCTGTTTACTGTTTAGGGTAGAAAGTTTTCTTGGGTCTGTTTTTTTTCTGCCTCTTCTGTTCCCTCAGCCCTGCCTCATGGTTTATTAGCATTTTTCTAAAGTGTACTTATGTTAAATGAGAGTTGTTCCTTTCCACTGTTACCACATGCATTCTCAGGCTTTAAGAATAATAGGCAATGGGATGATCTTCCTTGGATAGTTGGCATTATGAACTGAATCTATCTGCGTTTTTACTAAAATCAGTTGATTAGTAGAAATGTGTTTTTCTTCAATGAGCTGCTGCAGTGACTTCATAACCATTTAGCTGTAGCAGAGGATTGTCAGACACGATCTTTTCCTAGTAACAGCTCCTAATAACACGTAATTCTTTCGCATTTTTTAATAAATTCTATTAGCTTTGTGGTTTAACCTGTCAGACACAACAAACGGCTCCATTCTTTTTTGAAAATGAAATTTCAACAATGAGGTCTCTCATCTCTATTCTTATTTTTCTGGAGAAGCCTCTATATATATATATAAACTGTTTTCTCACCCCTCGGGGGGTGGTATGTGTCATCCTCAAGCTACGGGTCCTCTACCAGAGGCCTGGGAGTTTGAGGGAACCCCAGTCGGCCTCAGCAGATGGCCGCTCACACTG
>NW_015155237.1:0-2649 GCF_000732505.1 Cyprinodon variegatus | reverse complement strand
AAAGAGAAAAATGCCACACCATCTGAGCTTCATAAAAGATAGAAACAGAACAGATGCAGCGATTCGGGTGTGACTGGAATCACTGCTTTGGATACATCACAGCCTGCCTATTTGTAGAAAATACATGTGCATGCATTTGCACCTACAGTTTTAACCTATGAGATCATATCCAACTTCTGTTTAATTCGTCAAGAAGTTTACACCCATTACCTTCCTCCTGATTTTACAGAGATTCATTGAGAAAAGAAAAACAATCTTTCTGAAGGTCACTCACTTCCTAAACATCCACATAAACTTTGCTGAGTAGATTCTTATGCACATTTATATCCATTTATAAAAAGAGGCAGATAGAAACAAAAGCATATAAAAAAATTCCTCTATAAACAGAGAGACCAATGCATACTGGGATATTATACAGCAGCATACTTTGTGTATTTTCTAATGGATCCTGCAGCTGTTTAAAGTCCATTCACATGCAGCAGAAACAAAGCAGCATCAGCATTCACTGAAACGACGTTGCAGGATCTAATAAGGTAAAAATCACTCCTTAACGGAACCTGCTGAACATACGAATCTGTTCCCCTCATTAAATTGTTCCATCAGTTGCCTCATGCTGGGCAGGTTTGGAACAATATGTTTGCTAGTTTGCAGCAGCTCATTAGCAGTGACATTGAAATGCACCACAACACAAGTTTGTTAACCTAAATATGATATAAAAAGATGAATCTCTTTATTATTTGCTGACTGTCATCTTTTAAAAAATGCAATGTAGTTTCTTGTTATTTTAATTGATCAAAGAAAAAAAACACAGAAGAAAAAGTTCAGATATTGGTGACAACATTTTAAGTGAAATCAAGTCTCAGCGTTAGCTTTTATAAATGGGGCAAAAACAAAGAGAAACTGACTGAGAGTAAGGGTTCATTTAACTTTTATGCCTGCATTCAATTATGTAATTTCAGAGTTTGTTTCAGCATTAAAAAAAGAAAAAAAAAATCCAGATTTTAATTATATATCCACTAAAGCCTCCTTAAAATTGTTCAGCATCGAAAGGACTTGAGGTTTCTTAATAAGAATGAGTTACTGAACTGATGGAGTCATGATTGTCTTCTGGATCAGAATTTACTTCGGACGATATCAAAATGTGAAAACAATGAATACTTATTTCTTGGTTTAGGCGTATGGTTAAAAAAAAAAAGGAAAATCGATTATAAGTTTAAAATCAAATATATAAAATAAAGGGAACAGTCAAATAATACATCCTAAATCTGAATGAATGAAATCTTCTCATTGAATACTTTGTTCTGTTTAAAGTTAAATGTGCTGATAATAAACATAAATGGAAATAAATTGTATTAACCAATGGAGGCCTGGATTAAAATGGAAAAAACACACTACAGGCTGATCCCACTCTGATGTAAAGTCCATAGAACGGGTCAAAATGAGGCTCAGTATTGTGTGTGGCCTCCATGTGCCTGTATGACCACCATACAACACCTAGAAATGCTCCTGATGAGGTGTTGGATGGTCTCTGGAGGGATCTCCTCCCAGACCTGGACTAAAGAATCCACCAACTCCTGGACAGTCTGTGGTGCAACCTGACGTTGTTGGATGGATCGAGACATGACGTCCCAGATGTGCTCAGTCAGATTACGGTCTGCAGAATGGGCTCTATGCACAGCTCCACAACTGCCTGAATTTAAGGTAGCTCCTTTGTTTCCTGTCTTTCATTACTGGACGAACTGATTAATTCAGGTGTGTCTGGCCAGTTACTTAGGTCATACACACTTGGATTAATCAGTGCATTCAATCATGAAAGACGGGAAGCAAAGGAGTCTCCTGAAGTTCAGGAAGTGGTGGAGTTGTGCATAGAGCCTATAGGTGGGTCAGCCCATAGCTTCAATGCCTTCATCTTGCAGAAACTGCTGACACAGTCCAGCAACATGAGGTCTAACATATTCCTGCATGAAAAGGCACCCAGGGCAAACAGCACTAGCATATGGTCTCACATGGTGTATGAGGGTTTGTTTAGAAACATGCACATTTGTGGCCTGTTGGAGGTAATTTTGCAGCACTCTGGCAGTGCTCCTCCTGTTCCTCCTTGCACAAATGGCGGAGGTAGTGGCCCTGCTGCTGGAATGTTTCCCTCCTATGGCTTTCTCCATGCCTCCCGGTGTATTGGCCTGTCTCCTGGTAGTCCCCCAGCCTCTAGCCACTATGCTAATAGACACAGTAAACCTTCTTGCCACAGCTCACATTGAGCCAACCTGGATAAGCTGAGCTACCTGAGCTACTTGTGTGGGTTGTAGGGTCCGTCCCATGCTACCATGAGTGTCAAAGCCCCACCAACATTCAGAAGTGACCAAAACAGCAGCCAGAGAGCATGGGTACTGGGACGAGGTCTGTGGTCCCACCTGCAGAAACACTCCTTTATTGAGTGTGTCTTGCTAATTGGCAATAGTTTCCACCTGTTGTTTGTTCCCTTTGCACAGCAGCAGAAATTAGTTTGTCAGTGTTGTTTACTCAATGCTTGATTTCACCGAAGTTTGATTTGATTGAAGATATTGTGATGTTTATGTGTTCCCTTTATTTTTTGAGCAATGTACATCTATTTATGTATGTATGTATGTATGTATGTATGTATGTATGTAT
>NW_015155236.1:0-2653 GCF_000732505.1 Cyprinodon variegatus | reverse complement strand
TCCCAATAAATGGTCGTTATTAGCGGCTGTCAGTCCCAGAGAACGGCTTCAGATTGGGCCAGTAGGCTCAGTAAATTGTTATCATTGAGTCAATCCTAATCCTAAAGTAATTCCTTTCCCCCATGGAATTAATGAATTTATTTATTTGTAATCTGAAAATAATCTCAGAAGTTCTTCATGTACTGTAAATATAACTAAATAAAAATTAATTCTCTGCATTTCGCTCATTTTAAACAAACCTAAAACCAGCAATCTCCTCTCCTGTCTCTGAGTTGTAGAATCCTCTCCCTATAAATATTTAATGCTCTGTGAATTAATGCCGATCAATCTTTAATAAGATCTTTTTAACACCTAATGTGTCTAACGGGCCTAATGGTTGATTTTTTTAATGCTTAAAAAACCACGACTATAATCTGGCTAAATCAGGAAATAAAGCAGCGTGATTGGCTGTAAGGAGAGGGGAGGCAGACTGAAGGAAACCTGCTGCTGACCAGGTTAGCTCTGGAAGGATGTTACTATGGCAACAGAACCAGGATGAGGAAACTCTTTTTGGGAAATGGAAAACTCGGAGCTTCTCTGATTTCAGGTTTAGAAGACTTGGAGTTCTGAATTAGAGCTAAAAAATGTTCTTCAGAAAAAGTGATTATTATACCAAACTTGGAGACTTTTTTTTCCAGTTTGCCTCAGGATCTCATGTGTGCTAAGAGATGCCTTCCATTCACCCAGTGAAGTATTCAGTTCCCCCCCCTGCTCCCGCTGCCATGATGCCTCCTGAGCGTAAACAGACCCCCTAAAGGAGCCGTGCAGCAGGCGACGTGCTGCACAGAATGATAAACCCAGAGAAAACAGGCTGCGAAGAACAGCCTCTGTCTGAGGAGAAGTTGCTAAAAATACATGCGCTCTGTGCCCCTCCAAGGTCAATCTGTCATTTTGATTTGATTGGAGCACAGCCACCTTCCCCATGTGCCTTACAGCAGGGCCTCAATGTGTCACAGATTCTTCAAGCATCATCTGCATCCCAGCACTTTTCCTCTTAGCTTCAGTCCACTTAGACAGTCTGCAAATTCTGTTGAAGCTGGAGAAACGTGGAACATGTGGACATTTTCTCTGAAGCAAATGTGGCCCCTAAACAGAGCCGGACATAAAGCTATTTTACCGTTCTAACATAGAAAGTATTCATGGCTTATATGTTGCTTTTTTAGACATGTTAGACGAGCAAAGAGGGAACAATGGGGCTCCACTAAATCGCATGAGTGCTCGTTCCTTCTCTGGCTGGCTCAGTCCCAGATGCTGCAGCCGGGCACAGCGAGGGCAGCAGTGGGCAACTCAAATGATGCAGCCCTGCTAGCCTTTGGGCTAATGTTCAGGGAGCTGGGTTTCCTTTTTTCCACTCTATTGGTCACCAGACGTCAGGTCTGGGTGGCACAAGACCCGATCTCTGATGACTGTAGGCAGAGCTTATGGAGGCTGCCGGTCTTGGGCTGGTTGTTTGGAATGAAGGCAGAGAGGGCGCTGGAATGCCATCAGCAGTCCAGCCAGGCCCCTGAAGCCTGGTGTGGTCGTACTGGGGCCATGGGACCCACCCTTTCACAAAGGAGACATCCAATCCAATCCAACTTTATTTATAAAGCACTTCTCAAAGGACCACAGTGCTGTACAGTGAAACATAACTCCATTACACATACAAGCATAAAATAAAAAATTAAAATCAGAACTATCAAATCTAGAATAAACTAAAAGTAATTTAAAATAATGTATCACAGGCTAAAATCAATATCTCACACAGTTTAAAAAAGTTAGATAAGTTTTTAAGAGTGATTTAAAATCCGACAAAGAAGCAGACAATTTAATTTGCAATGGAAGGTGGTTCCAGATTTTTGGAGCTGGCACAGAGAAAGCACTATCGCCCCTAAGCTTCCGTTTAGTTTTTGGCACCTGAAGAAGCAGTAGATCGGCTGAACTCAGAAAGATAAGATGGAACAAGACCATGGAGAGGCTTAAAAACAATTACAAGAACTTTAAAATGAATCCTAAAATGTACAGGGAGCCAGTGAAACAAGGCTAAAATTGGGGTAATGTGCTCATATTCACCAGATGAAAGACGTGCTGCAGCGTTTTGCACGCTCTGAAGTTGAGCAACGTTAGAGGCACTAACCCCCAAATAAAGAGCGTTCTAGTTATCCAGCTGGGTAGTGATAAAGGCTCGGATTCCTGTCTCTGGAGAGAATGGGTCTCATTTTGGCAAACTACCTTAACTGAAAGAAACTTTTTCACAGTTGCCTTTATCTGGCATCGAATTTAAGATCAGAATCCACTTTGTGGACCCTGGATAACCTGGAGGACCCTGGCTAACCTGGGTAGCTAGAGGACCCTGGATAACCTGGAGGACCCTGGATAACCTGGAGGACCCTGGATAACCTGGGTAGCTAGAGGACCCTGGATAACTTGGGGGACCCTGGATAACCTGGGGGACCCTGGATAACCTGGAGGACCCTGGATAACCTGGGTAGCTAGAGGACCCTGGATAACTTGGGGGACCCTGGCTAACCTGGAGGACCCTGGATAACCTGGGTAGCTAGAGGACCCTGGATAACTTGGGGGACCCTGGATAACCTGGGGGACACTGGATAACCTGGGTAGCTAGAGGACCCTG
>NW_015155235.1:0-2657 GCF_000732505.1 Cyprinodon variegatus | reverse complement strand
AACATACAGGTCCTTCTCAAAATATTAGCATATTGTGATAAAGTTCATTATTTTCCATAATGTTATTATAAAACTTGAACATAACATTCAGGTTTTTTTTAGATTCATTTCACACTAACTGAAATATTTCAGGTCTTTTATTGTCTTAATACGGATGATTTTGTCATAAAGCTCACGAAAACCCAACATTTCTATCTCACAAAATTTGCATATTTCATCCGACCAATAAAAGAAAAGTGTTCTTTATATAAAAAAAAAAAAAATTTGAACTTCAAATAAATATGTAGTAATTATGCACTCAAACAGGAATCCTTTTTGCAGAAATGACTGCTTCAATGCGGCGTGGCATTGAGGCAATCAGCCTGTAGCACTGCTGAGGTGTCATGAAGGCCCAGGATGCTTTGTTAGCATTTAGCCTTTAGCTCATCCACAGTGTTGGGTCTTGCGTCTCTCAACTTTCTCTTCCCAATATCCTACAGATTCTCTATGGGGTTCAGGTCAGGAGAGTTGGCACAGTGACACCATGGTCAGTATACCATTTACAAGTGGTTTTGGCACTGTGAGCAGGTGCCAAGTCGTGCTGAAAAATGAAATAATCTGCATAAAGCTTTTCAGCACATGGAAACATGAAGTGCTCCAAAGTCTCCTGATAGCTGCATTGACCCCGCCCCTGATAAAACACAGTGGACCAACACCAGCAGCTGACATGGCGCCCCAGACCATCACTGACTGTGGGTACTTGGCACTGGAATTCTGGCATTTTGGCATTTCCTTCTCCCCAGTCTTCCTCCAGACTCTGGCACCTTGATTTCCAAATGACATGGAAAACTGAGAAACAGACCAGTGCTGCTTCTCTGTAGCCCAGGTCAGGCACCTCTGCTGCTGTTTCTGGTTAAAAAGTGGCTTGACAAGGGGAATGCGGTACCTGTAGCCCATTTCCTGCACACTCCTGTGCACAGTGGCTCTGGATGTTTCTACTCCAGACTTCACTGCTTCTGCAGGTCCCCCAAGGTCTGGAATCGGCCCTTCTCCACAATCTTCCTCAGGGTCCGGTCACCTTTTCTGGTTGTGCAGCGTTTTCTGCCACACTTTTTCCCACCCACAGACTTTCCACTGAGTTTCCTTGATACAGCACTCTGGGAACAGCCTATTGGTTCAGAAATGTCTCTCTGTGTCATACCGTCTTGCTTGAGGGTGTCAATGATGGGCTTCTGGACAGCAGTCTTACTCATGATTGGGGTTTTGAGTGATGAACCAGGCTGGGAGTTTTAAAGGCCTCAGGAATCTTTTGCAGGTGTTTAGAGTTAATTTGTTGATTCAGATGATAAGGTGCATAGAGACCTTTTTCATGATATGCTCATTTTGTGAGATAGGAATTTTGGGTTTTCATGAGCTGTATGCCAAAAGTATTAAAACAATAAAAGACCTGAAATATTTCAGTTAGTGTGCAATGAATCTGAAATATATGAATGTTCAAGTTTTATCATTACATTATGGAAAATAATGAACTTTATCACAATATGCTAATATTTTGAGAAGGACCTGTATAAGTAACGTATGAAATTATTTACACACTTCCAACATTTAGTCACATTGCAGCCACAAACGCTACTGTTTTGTTGAGATTCCACAATGGTGAAGATTTGAGAAAATCATGTATGATGTCTGAAAGGTTTGCTCATTTTAGTGTCAAAGCAGTAAAAAAATCTGTGAAATTAGTTGCCTTTAAAAGTCATACAAAGAGTATATTGAGTTCACTTGTGTGAGGTTTCCTCCTACTTTCAATCTAGTTGTTCCATGAAGGGCTTCAGTGTGGGTTGTTATAGAGGAAAACAGCATTATTGTTGCTAATATTTCAAGGACTCAAGGATTATGTTTCAGAGAGGGTTCGGTAACAATATTCCAATCATTGAATGTCTTGTCAGTCTGACAAAACACCACAGGAGCTTCAAAATCCACAGCTAACAGTTGTTTTCTCCATGAAACTGGCCTTTATAGTGGATGAGAATGACTTGAAAAGTGCTGTTCAGAGTTTCTTACAGATCGGGGAGGTGGTCAGATTAAATCAAACTTCGACCTACATTTAAACGCTGATGTGTGATGAAACCAAAGGTGTAGGTTTGAATTCAACTTTGGTAGGGACACTGTTGGTCTGATGTCATTGGTCCAATGCAAAAAAATATGCATGCTCGTTTTTTTATGCTTGATGTGAAAATCATGGTGTATTTTGTTTAAAGAGAAAAGCAGCATTTCTTGCTACATTCATACAAACTTTATAAGCACTACACACACTAGATGCTGTTGACTAAAGCTGAACCGGCTCTGATGAATGAGGAAATAGGACTTTTTTTCCAGTTTGAAAAGGTTTGCATTTAAAATTACCAGCGACTAAATCAATCTGTAAATCTGTGCCTATTTAACAGAATATAGCCTAATATGTCAGCTATATGTGGATTTATACTTTCTTTTATTTTGAGGATATAGTATTGTGCAAAGTTAAACAGAGGTAAAGCCCACTTTTATCTTTTAAATGTTGTTTTTGTATCATGAAATAAAGCGAAATAATAGATTTAAGGGTCGCCAAATAAATGTATTGTATTTACATGAGCACTAGAAATAGAAGAGGAACTGACACTGAGCATTTAATATATTAACTT
>NW_015155234.1:0-2657 GCF_000732505.1 Cyprinodon variegatus | reverse complement strand
ATCTATCTATCTATCTATCTATCTATCTATCTATCTATCTATCTATCTATCTATCTATCTATCTATCTATCTATCTATCTATCTATCTATCTGTAGTTATGCACCACTTGTAATGGTGTTAAATAGCAGTGCTCAATGACGATGGAAATCAATCGGCCCTTTTATTTTCAAATGTGAAATGTGCATTTCAAATGGAAATTCATGTAAAATCAATACATAAAGTTATTGAAATGTTTACAAAATGGATTTGGTATATAAGTTTTAAAGAATTTAAAGTTGAAACTGTATGAGAATGCCAGAAGTAGTAAAATGTTCCTACTTTAACCAATGCTGGCAGCATCACAGAAGCAAAGGAAGTATGTTGGGGTGAAGCTCAGCAACACTGAAGTGGAGCATTACACATAAGAAATGTTTGATATCACCCTTATGAATGATGAGGAAAATGAGCACAGAGCAAGAAGTGTTTTATATTATTTAGCAAGTTGCTAATGATCCTCTGCTGATTTGTAAAACAGATTATTTTAAACATCTCCTGTCTTTGACATTGAAAGAAAAAGTAAAAAGGAGTCGTTACCTACGATATTTGTGACCGAAAGGCAAGCATAGCTCAAGATGCCACATAAGACACATTTGGCTTCTTTTTTTGAAGAGCTTATTTGCACAACCACAAACCTCCTAGCACTTTTTTTTTACATATACCATTTTGATTCCGTCACTACCTTGCTTGGTTATTTATAAGCATAAAAGTATTAAGTTGAGACCGACAACCCCATGGCATCTAGGTTCACTCCTAAATCACACCATGAGAGCAAAATAACATCTGACTTGTTGCCAAAGTGCTAACAATGTCAATAACCTCTCTACTGAAGTTATAAAACAACTAAAAGCATCATTTTTCTTAACATTATTACGTACAACTTTCTGGAGAAAATGTTGTGCTGTTAAACTAGAAAATCCTGAAATGAAAATATATCTGAGCTGTTTGAAACCTAAAGGAGATTTGCCTTTGTAGGCAAATCCCTCCTTTGTAGGAGACAACCCAATTCAACACCCAGTGCACAGCAGGACTCTTTTTGCACATCACTGTCGCTGTTTCCTGTCCTTGTCACCTCTCTCCAAACACTTTTACACTTTTGGATCATATTGATTATAAAGTTAGGATTAGATCAGCTTCCTGTCTGCAGGTACAGATTATCCTGTTCCAAAAGTAATATCCTTGGATCTTTGCACATTTTGTTTTTCTTATCACCATCAGCAAATTAATATATGACTGTGGTATCTGTGTGAATTCATTTTATCATGGACTCTCAGATAGGTTTACTGTAGTTGGTTTACAGCTTCTAGCAGGTTTTCTTCAAGAATGCCCATTTAGCTTCATCTTTCTCTTGTCATATCTCCCCATCCCATGTTCTCTTGATAAAAAAAACACCATTCTAACAGCATTAGGCTGCTGCCAACACAGTATCTCTCTGTGAGAAGGATCTAAGTTTTTCTACACTCAAAGTTTTTAATGTAGGCCATAAAATTTGCTTTTCATCTCATCTAATCAGTAAAACTTTTCCCACACATTGCTTTCTGGGTTCTCTACATGGCTAGAGGACAACTTCTTATATACTTCCCTATACTTATTACTCTCAATGCTGTCTTGCTTTTTTTCTTCTATAAAGAAAAAAATCTGTCTATAAATTCAGAAAGACAGACATGTTCTCCCGTCTCAGCAATGGATCTTTGTGGATATTAAGAAGAGGTTGTGGTTTGTTGCATAATGTGTGCCGTACAGTATGTGTCATTTTGTTGTTGGATTTGTATTGTGGTACATAGGAAAGACAGCATATTAAAGCTTTCCTATAACCTCGTTTTTGTACAAACACTGAAAAAATATCTGACCTCTTTGGTCATTATTAGAAGCTAAAGTTCATGGGTCACAGGTTGCAGATTCCTGATTCAGGATTGCTAGTTTGCAGTTGCTCTGTATTCTTTCCAATTTCAGATGATGGCATTACCTACCATTCACAACAGGTTCGCACTGACTATGGCTGGTTGCAAATAGACAGCCCAGCTCCAGATCCTGCTGTGGAAACCATGTTTGCAAAAACACAGGTTCAAGTGGATTCACACTCTTTCTGGGAGTTTTAGGGCAAAAGTTGTTTCCAGTAAGGATAAAATTCCTTTTCATCCTCCAGTAGCCCCTCTGTTTCCTAGTGCTTCTCTTTTACCCTTTTGTTTACCATAATCAAGTTAGGGTAAGTTGGAGGGTTGACTTTATTCTGAAAGGAACTCTTTCTTGTTTGGTGCCATATTTCCCTTGTTTTGCTTGTGAAAATCAGGAGCCTGATATGCAGGCGTCTGCACTACCGTAACGATGGTTCATTTTCAGAAGTTTGTTCTTAGTAGATTGACAAACGAGAATGAAATTGAATTTTGCCAGATGGCCATCTGCTCACTGCCACCATGCAGCTTTCTGTGGTGGTAATGCTCTTTTTTAAAATACTAGCTACATATTCACTATGGAGTTTTCTAAAGAACAATAAATGCTTTGTATATTTCTTCTTCAAACTTTGCATTAGTTTTCTTTACAGAACAGCTTCACCAATGAAATATCTCAACAATCCAATCTATTCACTAATTAGTTTTATCTATTTTGGTGGATTTTTTTT
>NW_015155233.1:0-2657 GCF_000732505.1 Cyprinodon variegatus | reverse complement strand
ATCTATCTATCTATCTATCTATCTATCTATCTATCTATCTATCTATCTATCTATCTATCTATCTATCTATCTATCTATCTATCTATCTATCTAGGCTGGCAATTGTGACCAATGATTTGGAGAGATACATTGGTTATATCACCACCTGTAGATATAATATATTATTTAAAAAGAGCTGACGTTAAAGCAATAGTTCATCTAAATGCATGCATCTCGTATTTATAGAATTTAGACACAACTTATATAATAATTACAAAAAAATTATGATAATATAACTTTATTGATCTCACATTGGAGAAATGTACCTCTGCATTTAACCCATTCCTTTTGGGGAGCAGTGTGGGGTTTAGGGTCTTGCTCAGGGTCCCTCGAACCAGGTACCTAAATTTTACTTAAAATGACTAAAATAGGATGCAAATGAGCCACTCAAAGTAGCAACATGTCTAAACAGGGATAATCAGGATGTAAGTATTATGTACAATTAATTAAAAAAACTATGTTAAATGCAAAAAAACATTGCATAACTTATAGGGTAACTATATATAGTGTCATCAACTACATATTGATCTCTTTGGTTTGTTTTTAAGCATCTCAAACCTATTTTCCATGAGTCATGTTAGGTTTAGAAAGGATCTTTTTAGCCGATGGACTCTAGAGGAACCGATAAGCTCCATAAATGTCTTAGCACCAAAAAACATGCAGGCCTTGACTTGGGTGAGCAATAGCTTCACCACCCACATGGATACAGCGCGTCAGAGATTTTCTTTTTTTTTTATCCTTGAGAGACTGAGCATGCTGACTAAAGAAGACTAAAATACAATGTTTTGTATCCTGCTGCAGAAACAGCAGTGATAGAAAGAAACAGAATTCCACTATTAGCTGCACCTAAATAAAAAAGAAAGAGAACTGCATGTTTCTCTGAGGAATCCTTCATCTGGAGGCAGTGGTGGTTCTAGGTAAAATCAAGGGGTGGGGGGGCAAAGAGCAAAATAATAACAAACACAAAAAAAGCAGAGCTAAAACATATAATTTAGTATCTTAAGTGAGCCATAGAGCCAAGGTTTCAGCTCCTGATCTAAGAGATGAAAACTGATGTTTGTGAGCCTGAAACATAAAGCTGACTGTAATTTCCTAAACATTGTTTAATTTTAAAGGTATAATATCAAATTAGTCTAAAGGACTAATCATTTACGGTCTCTTCTGTCACCACTAAACATAATAAGAAATTGATGTAGTATTAACCTGCAAAAACTGGTCTAAGAAAGTAAAAGTTCCTCAAAATAGCTGTATTTTCTCTTAATTTGAGCAAGTAAATATGATGATCTAGCAGGAAGGAGGATTGTTGCTTTCATAAAATAACATAATTTGATATGATAAACAAAAAAATTAAATTTTATGATTTTTTTTCTGTTTTTTTAGACGTGAATTTATGATATTCCATTGGCTAATTTTTTAACTTAGCTGCTCAAATCAAGTAAATGTAAGTAATACTGACTTAACCAGTTCTACAGGGGCAGTAACCTAAGTTGGCCCCTGCCTAGAGCCGCCCATGGCTGGAGGGAAATTATTACAGAAAACTTTAATGGGATTTTTACGTGACTCTGAGTATTTTTATTTTTTTTTTGGAGAATCTCTGTGAGAATATATTTTAAGAAATATCTGGTCCTTGTAGACTCCAAGCAAAAAGCCTTGTCCTGATTTTTGGCACAATGTCGACCTTGTTTCCCTACAGGATTGAAGCTGAATCTTAAGCAGTTCTTGCTGAGATATGTTAGCTACCTGAAAAAATGTACTACTCACTAAAGCTAAAAGATCATCAATAACAATTTTTAATTCTGACTATAGATTTGTTTTTTGCTTTTTTATTTAGGTCTCATTATGACCAGGTGGTTCTAAAACACTATCATGCTTTGATTTAAACCAGCTCACTGTCTGGCTGCCTGTTTGGGGGTTTTATCCAACTGGAAAGAGAACACCCACTCAGTTCTTCTCCAGCCTCTCGCAGGTTTTCTTTTTAGCTTACACTTAGCTCCATCTATCTTTTCTCATTCTACTTTCACTGAAGAAAAGCATGAAAGGCATGACGGGTCAAACTTGTCGGTCAAAAAAAAAATTTTTTGAGAAAAGTACATTTTACTGTGTCACTGTGGGTTGTTGCAACTTAAAAAAAATTACTACACACAGTTCCAGATTTCAACAAAAGTAAACAAGAGATTGAATACTGATACGTTTTCTCACCTAAATTTTGAATCCCTGTAGCAGCCCATGCAGATATAACTAATGCTCTAGGTTCTAGGTGGGTGTTTACATCTTGACAGGTTATTGGTTGTGCCATCAGTTTTTATTTATATATTTATATATTATGGGAGATGTTCAAAGCTTAAGTGGTCATCTTAGAACCTAACCCAGATTTATACCTCTCCAGAATATACTTTTTATCCAGTCTGTAATGTCCTTGGCAGATTATTCTCCAATGTTCTCCAATAAACCCCATAGGCCTTCAAACTGCTGGAAACATATAGATTAAACCACACAATGGTGTCCAATGTTTAATAAAGTGATTGTTATTTATAAGTAGCCGATTAAAGATGATTATGTATGTAAATTGACAACCCTGTTTTAACATTTAATCTATTAAGAAAAAGAAAGAAAAAAAA
>NW_015155232.1:0-2661 GCF_000732505.1 Cyprinodon variegatus | reverse complement strand
ACTGACAAGATATAAATGGGATAGATTTTTTAACTGAAAACAACTCAGACATCATTTTCTGACTGCGACAGGGAACCTTAGCTTCTAATTTATTTTTATTTTTTGTAGATTATATTATACTTGTGTGCTTAGGCCAAGAGTGAAGTACCAGAATTAATGATAAATCCCGACCTGGGTCTTTCTGCATGGAGTTTGCATGTTCTCCCTGAGCATTCGTGGGTTCTCTCCGGGTACTCCGGCTTCCTCCCACAGTCCAAAAACATAACTGTTAGGTTAATTGGCTTCTCTAAAAAGTTCTCCTTAGGTGTGAGTGTGTTTTTGAATGGTTGTTTGTCCTGTTTGTCTGGCTGTTGACCTGCATTGGACTGGCGACCTGTCCAGGGTGTAGCCCGCCACTCGCCCGTAGACAGCTGAAACACATAGACATAGACACACCTCACGACCCCACACTGGACAAGCGTGTCAGATAATGGATGGATGGACTTTTATTGATGTCACATTGGAGAAATTTACCTCTGCATTTAACCCATCCCCATGGGGAGCAGTGGGCTGCCATCGTGAGGCACCCGGGAGCAGATTGGGGTTAAGGTTCTTGCTCAGAGACCCAGGGTGACGGTATGTGGGAGTGGGGCTTGAACTCAGAACTTTAGAATTCCAACCTCTATGCCCTAACCAGTAGGCCGCCACTCTGTAGGTCAGCATCTGTAGGTGTGAGATTTTTTTACCAAAATAATTTGTAGTGTGAACTATTTCAGCACCTTGAAAAATAGCATCTTCTGTCCTTAGTAAAATAAATTTTGATTAACTGCCAAATTCCAGTAAAAAAAATCTGCAGGTACAGAACCTTTTTTTTTCCATTTGCTCAGGCTACCATCACCTTAAATAGTTTATTCATCAAAAGATCTCTGGGGAAAAAAGTGAATGTTTACAATAAAGTGTTTTTGCTTTATCATTCTATTCTCAATAGTTTGATTTTTAACAATACCACGCTACAAGTCTATACTGATTATAATGTTTCTACAAAATATCAAGGTTTTGTTAAGGCTTCTGAACCAAATGCAATGAAAATGAGAAAGACAGGAGTTAGATTAATTTTATTTTGTACTGTGTTACTGATGACCAGATTCACTGATGTTACTGTGCATCAGTGAATCTGGTCTGATGACTATGGAGTATTCTCGTCTGGGGCGAAGCAGCACTATGGGGAACAGCCACCGCCCCTGACAACCCTACTAAACTGTCTTGGTGTAACATGAAGGCATGGTTATTGAAACATTTTCTGAAACTTAATGAGAGCGAGACAGATGTGATGGTGTGTTGGGTGGTGCCATCTCTGACTTTGGACCTTTTTAGGATTTTGTACATTACAAAGTAACCAGCCTTGGTTTCACCATAGACAGCGATTTGAGACTGGACAAACTAATAAACTGCATTTTAAAATCATGTGTTAATCATCTGTCTTTTAGCAAAGGTAAAACCATTTTTATTTCTTAACCTCTTTGAGCAGGTTTTACACTCTTTTATATCTGGTCAACTGCACTGCATTTTATTCCGGCATTAGCCATTAGCTGGCATTAGTTAGGCCAAGTGTGAAGTGGGCCATTCAGGACAGTGGCCCTCAAAAGCCATCTTTGGGCAGGCCTGTATCAGAAAAAAAGAGGCAAATGCTTTTAAACAAATTTAAATACTGTATATCTGGATGGACATGACATTGTGTCATCTAAAAGGCACTCAGTCTGAGAAGTAAAATGCTTAAAGCATCAAAGAAAAAGGAGGGTAATAGTTATAAAAGCAAACATTAAAAGTAAAAATAATAATAAAAAATCCATTTGTTGTGGCAATCTAACTTTAAATGTTTACCTTTCATAGCACAGTCCTTTAAAAAGAAAAATTTTTAATCTTTGATTCCATTGTTAAAAGTAGGGAAGGTATTGAATTATGAATAAACTAGGAGGCATAAAAGTACACTGGCAGCATGGCTGCTTTTCAGCACAAATAAATATTTGCTTTCGATGGGACGATGAAATTGAAGTTACTTGGAAGATGTGTCACACATTTTCATAAAGTTTTTACAGTATCTGTGTGATGTTCATATGTATTATATTTAAAAGACTCTGTTTGATGTATTTTGCTTCAAATCCCTGTGGAAATTTTGACAGCTGCTCTCAATAGGCGTGGGCTCTTGCTGGCTCCACAATCCTTTTCTCTAAAGTAATATGGGAAGATTCTGTACAGTCTGATTTATCATGATAAGCTAGAACTTTTTCAGTCTTTTAAGCACTGATCTGCCAGGCAACAAACTCTCTGCTGCTGCCAGTGACTCAACCGCTTGTAGAAAATTAAATGGAATAGCAATACTTTGCAGATGCTTTTTCTTACTTTCTATGCAAGTATTATTTGCAGTTAACTTTATTGCACGTAAACTTTTCATTTGTATCGCTATTTACTCTATCATTTGAAAAGTACAGCACCTTTGAAATTCTCAATATTTCTTTACATTTTTTTTTTTCTCTCATCATAACCACAAATGACCAGATACTGTTAGAGTTTAATCTTAAAGCCCAACAAGATGAGGCCCTGATTTTAAAGTGGAAAATTTTTTTTTAGTGGTGGGACTTAATTTTACAATTTTATTGTGTTAATTGTAGGTTCTGTAATTAA
>NW_015155231.1:0-2661 GCF_000732505.1 Cyprinodon variegatus | reverse complement strand
ATTTATAAAAAGGCATCTTAAGGTAAAAATATTAAATGGTCAAGTTAAAATGAAAGGAAAAAGAAAAACAGCAGCTGGGTTAAAGAAATACGGCAAACCTGTGTAATAAGCATGAATAGAGTGGCCTAGTCAAACTCCAGCCCTAAATATAATTTTTTTAGATTATGGCTAGACTTGAAAGTTTATACTTAAATCTTGTCTCCACTAAAACTTACTAAGATTGATTTATTTTGAAAAGTATGACAATTGAAGGTGTGTAATCTAGGTGTGTAATTTCTGCTGTGTAAAGCTATCAGAGGCACAAAAAAAATGTAGCTATAATTGAATTCAAATGTGGGTCTACGAATTTGAAATATAGTGATAAGTTTGGAGCTGTAATATTCAGTTATAGAGGTTTAAAGGCATTCATATTTTTGTAAAGCAATTCCATTTCCCCAAGATTTTGACAAAATCAAAAACTCAATTACTGTGAGTGGCTAGACTGCAAAGGTGATATTAGTCTATTTAATATTAAATCCTACAAAGAAAACCCATAGAAATGGATGTGCTCAGAACAAACTGAATGATGGTGTTGCAGGAGGTGACTAGATGCTGCTGTAGAAGGTGCAGTCTCTGCTGGGCCCTCTTTTGAACACTGTAAGTGGAAATGCTCTACAGCAAACACATTGGTGCTGAGGATGGGGAGGGGGAGAGGGGATTATTATATATCTCATAATATCTTATGAGTAAAATTCTATTAATTTATTAAAATGCAGCTTGTGTCCCTGGATTCTGATACTGACACTAAAAAGGACTCTGAAAGCATTTTTAGCGTTACATTAGGTACAGGGTCTCAAGATAATGGAAAAGCAACTTGGGTGTTTCCAAAGAGAACATTTGCATTAAGGGTTCCTGGAAGATGGAAGAGCTGAAAACTGAGTTGAAAATATTTTGGATTGTTTTCTATCTTTTTTTTTTTTTTTTTTTCCTCTGTCCTGTTTTCTCTAGATTAGCCAAATCACATAGAAATGGATTTGCTTAGAATAAACTGAATGCTGGTGTTGCAGAAGGTGACCAGATGCTGCTGTAGAAGGTGCAGTCTCTGCTGGGCCCTCTTTTGAACACTGTTGTAAGTGAAAATGATCTACAGCAAACACATTGTTGCTGAGGATGGTAAGGGGAGGTAGTGTGACAGAAGTTCTCCAGAGCGCCACCCTCACCTCTGCTCAGATTAATGATCCATGAAAGACCAGATAAGGGTCTAAGTGGAACCTACAACCTTTGAATCTGCTTTTGTTGTTATTATGAACTTGTTTAATTTTAGTATCATGTAAGTTGGTAGCTACACCTCAGTTTTGGAGGGTCTGAGAAACTCAGAAACCATTAATAGGTAAAGCTTTTTCCCCTATTTTCTCTTAGTTCCAAAAAACAAAGTAAGCAGAATTAAATCCTTCTAGGCAACAATTGTTCTTCACTAAATAAAAAAAAAAACGCCATTATTTACCTTCGATACAAAAGGTTTACCTGGAGTTTTTCACCTTGAACCAGTGTTCGAAAATGTATATATATATATTTCTGTCCTTGATCATGTGATGTACAGTATTATGTATGGGTTTGCTGGCAAAACTAAACATGTCCTGATCTCCTGTGAATAATATTTTTTTTTTTTTCTGTTTTTGTTGTTGTTTTTTTCCTCCAACATGTTAAAAGTTTTCCCTTCTCCTGAATAACAAAATAATTACATCACATTTCTTCATCTGTAGAGAACTGTTCATTAAAAAATAAATATTAGTATTTCCACTGCATTTCCCATGTATCCAATGGATACTGCTAACAATGTGTAATTATGCTAATGGGGGCCAGTGTAACACATCAGAGACCCAGGTGATGATGAGGCTTGTGGTAAAAGCAAACTAAATGCTAAATATTAATAATAAACTGAGTTTTTCTTTATTTTCAGGGCAAACCCAGAAATTGTATCATAATTCTCCCCAAACAGTTTTACAGATAACATTGCTGACCTGTCCAGCAAAATTTAACAAAGAAGAAAACTCAATCTTCTGTCTAAATGTAAATATGTTGGTGAAGATTTAAAAGAGAAAAGCTTTCTAAATCAAGACATTGACTTATGTCAAAATGTGATTTAATATCCATAACAATGGATATAGTCCTAAACAGGACGCTTTTCAGCAAGATAATTTAAAAAATGCTAACCCAGAAAACACCAAAACAACCCGTACCCCGAATTTTTATTAAAGTATTGACTAAATTCCAAATCCATCCCAAAGTTAAATTGTGTTAATCCCAAATCAAATCCGAAACATGAGTTTTTGAGGGAGTTGACTGTACCGGTATATATGATACAAAATAGATAAAGTAAATATGATACCTAAAATTGCAATTATCCATAAAATGATTAATGCATCTGTAAAATAACATGAGAAATGTTGTGGTATAAACTTAAAGTCAAAAGTCATAGTAGTTAAAGTTAGGATCCAAGTAATTTGTGTTTCTAGCAAGTCATTTAATCTGCGATTCATTAAAGCTCTTATTTATTCCTTTTAGTTAAACCAAAAAGTGACATTTATGTGGGGGGTTTTTTGTACTCGTAACACGTTCTTAAAAATGATCATATCTGTTTTTCTCATAAAGCAATGTGTTAAAAAATGCTAATAAAAATGC
>NW_015155230.1:0-2662 GCF_000732505.1 Cyprinodon variegatus | reverse complement strand
CACTTTGATTTCTAAAAAGCTCCTAGCGCCAAATCTAGAGACTTTTTTCTGCTACTGGAGACTTTGCAACAATAAACAGGTCCTTCTCAAAACATTAGCACATTGCGATAAAGTTCATTATTTTCCATAATGTAGTGATAAAACTTTAACATTCATATATTTTAGATTCATTGCACACTAACTGCAATATTTCAGGTCTTAATACGGATCATTCTGGCATACAGCTCATGAAAACCCAAGATTCCTGTCTGACAAATTTAGCATATTTCATCCAACCAATAAAAGAAAATTGTTCTTAATACAAAAAAGTCCCCCTCAAATAATTATGTACAGTTATGCACTCGACATGATTGTTAATCCTGATATAAAATGACATAAAAAGAAAAGGTTCAGTCAAATTTAATGCCAGACAGTAAAGAAAAAGTTTAGAAAGATAAGGTTTTAGATTTCTGCTTAAGAGGCTCCAGATGTTCTACTTATTCTGCCTCTATTAGTTCCCACATTTGTGAAATAATGTTATCCAAACCCTTCATCCACTCATTCATTCTTTTTAATTTGTTTAATATCCCTGCCTGCAGGAAATGTCTGATCTTTCATAACTATAGCATTTCATATACGAACACATTAGGAGCAGATTTTATTCATTTTATCCTACAGTAGCAGCCGTTCAGCCGAATCCCCTCCAACTTCCAGCCACAAGCCTTCTCCTGTGCCTGTATTTTTTTTTTACTTTGACTCCACTGAATTACAGGGTCTGACCAAGAGAAGCTGCTTCTCTTTAGACCTTAATGTCCACAAATCAACACAGAAAGACTATTTTAGATGTTTAAAAAGGAAAGTGGGGAAATTTCCAATGGCTACAACTGTTAATCGAAATGTTCATAATGACTGAAACATTTTCGATCATTTATATCAAAGTGAGCACATTTGTTTGTTATGTTTAACATCGATGTGGAACATGAAAAATTATGTGAGGCGCCCATTTATCAGCTAAACATTTGAACTTCTCTTAAACTCTTAAAGTCAAACTTTAAAAAGTTGAAGAAACTACAGCAGGGATGGGATGAAAAAAGGCTGCAGGTCATTCAGAGCAAACTGGACCCACTGAATGATCAATATTGGAAAACGGCAGCAGTGTTCAAGGGGGGTTTTCTTCTCCACTGTCGCTACAAGCATGCTTAGTGTGAGGGATTGCTGAAGAGTCAATGAAATTAACTGGTTTTCCTTAGATAGAAAACTTTGAAACAATTTAACTGGATGATCTGGTGAACTGGAAAGTGACCTGAGATGACATGTGTTGCTAATTGGCGCTATAGAAATAAATTGAGTTTAATCTAATTTAAGGCAGCAATCAGTGGATGATCTAATTAATCCAGGGGAGCCAATCAGGATTCATGTCTGCATCACCTGTGCTGTTTCTTCAAAGATATCTTCATCCTCTGAGGAAGCAGATCCAGGGTGGGAGGAGTCAGAGCTGCCCTCCTCTTCCTCATACAGAATTCTCTTCACCTGGAAATCAAACATTTTTTTTCAGTACAATATTCAATTTTTGTTTTCTTTTTTATTACATCCTTGTTAGTAGATGTTTGTGATAAAAACTAGAGTTAAACATCAATAGGAAGTTATTGTGGTGTTAATATGTGACGTAGAAATGAACACAAAGCTGTTTGGATTATTAATATCTTAATGCATTTGTGTTAATCTGTTATTTTACCATCCAAACAAAGGAAATACCTTCATGTCTTTCATTAAACCTACCAAACACAAGGAGAAACATCTGTCATACTGCTGATCAATAAATATATCTGTGTGGTTTATTTTTTAAAATCTGCAGGATAAATATGCGCTTATAGAAAGAAATGCATGAAAAACGTGGAGAAAATTGTTGTCTTCTTTTGTTTAATGAAAGAAAAAGTCACAATGACCACAGAAATAACTTAAATCTGATGATATCTGATCGTTTTTATTTATTATTTTTTATTTTTTAGTTATTGCTGTGAAACTTGTGGGTTTTCTTTTCATCAAAAGAGGGTCTCAACAATTTTGTCCACATGATTTTAACATTTTACCCAAACAATGCATTCATATGGTCTATAAAACATTAAGTAAATATGATCACTGAACCATCTCCTAAATAGAGGAATTGTGAGAATTCAACAAATCAAAGTTGCCACTCATCAGATTACTTCCCCACATTGACAGAAATGACTCCAATAGTCTAAATCCTTTGGTTACATAACGACATTATAATGTGAATGTCTGCCATGTGGCTCATTAGGCTGCAGTATGTTCCTATAATCTGCAGTAAAGAGCCATAGATCTCTAAAAGACCTTTCTAGAATAAACACTTATTCTAAACACAGGAAGTATGATGATGGACCAATTTATTACATCATTTCATTCAGTCTCAAAAAACAATGTGTACAAAAATCTAGCCAAAGAAAAAAAACAAAATAATATTTTTATCCATCCATCCATTTTCCGTCACGCTTTATCCCTGCTGGGGTTGGGAGGGGTGCTGGTGTCTATCTCCAGCTGTCTATGGACGAGAGGCGGGACACCCTGGACATGTCTCCAGTCCATCACAGGGCAACACAGAGACAAACAGGACAAACAACTATTCACCAACATACTCACACCTGGCAAGAATTTAGAGAAGCCA
>NW_015155229.1:0-2664 GCF_000732505.1 Cyprinodon variegatus | reverse complement strand
CTCCTTAATCTGCTCTTAGAACCTCCTTCGGGAGCTTTTAGGACCTCCTTTAGGACCCTTTAGAATCTCCTTAATCTGCTCTTAGAACCTCCTTCAGGACCTTTAGAACCTCCTTTAGGAGCCTTTAGAACCTTCTTTGGTAGCTTTTAGAATCTCCTTCAGGTTCTTTAGAACCCCCTTCATGAGCTTTAGAAGCATCTTCAGGCCCTTTTAGAACCTCCTTTAAGAGCTTTTAGAACCTCCTTCATGAGCTTTAGAACCTCCTTCAGGATCTTTAAGCCGGGCATACACTGTACGATTTTGTTGCCCTTTCTGGGGCAACTTTCCAGTAATGAGAGAATTTTTGATCAGGCCAACTTTCAGCCTGATCGTGGGTCATGCGTCGTGTAGCTTATAGGGGGTAAGGAGATGCGATCAGACACTCAGGACCACCTCCCGATCAGGAATCGTAAGGTTGGGAGAAAATCTTTTTTTTTCTTTGATTTTTTACAGCACTAATTGCTTGTCTTATGAACAGTACCACAAACATTAGCCCTCGCCCACGTTGAGGACTAAGGCCTCCATATACTGTATGTGTTGTGTACGGTAACCACTGCACCACCAAAGCACACCTGGTCGGGAGAAAATCGAACATGTCTGAAATTCATTCGGCCGTCGTGGGCAAATGTCTCAGTGGGCATGCGCAAATAAGATTCTTCTTCCTCTTAGATGTAAACCCCGCAGCATGGCGGGGATGCAAGTGAAATGGATTTCTTTCTGTAAAATTGACAGACCGTAGTAGCCACGCTTGCTCAGCCATGTCTTTGTCCAAATACGCTGTCGCCTTTACTTTTTAGGGCTTTCAGCACAAAATTGCACAAATTCCCAAGGCAGCCCATTATTTTATATTCCTCTTCTACTGGTTTGGCTCCCGGATAGACGAGTCCGAGTAACGCCATCTCGCGGTGGAGCCGAGTCCAACGTGGTTTTAGACATGCAGTGTGAGCAGGTAGATCTCATCAGAGCGTCGGTCTGCACAGTGTGATACATACATCGTGAGTTGTAACTGCGTGCAACGATTGGAAATATTGCACAGTGTATGCCCTGCTTTAGAAACTTCTTTGGGAGCCTTTAGAACCTCCTTCAGGAGCTTTTAGAACCTCCTTGAGGAGCTTTTAGAACCCTTTTCAGGACCTTCAGAACCTGCTTCAGGTGCCTTTTGGAATGTCCTTCAGGTGTCTTGTAGAACCACATTCATCAATCAGTAGAACATCCTTTAGCAGCTGGTAGATCCTCCTCATTGTCGTGCTGACGACTGATGGCTGATGATTGGAACTATAGAAGACTTTAGGATGCACAGGAGATCAGGGTGCTAAGGGTCTGTCACCTAGTGTACCTGACCGTAGCTATCAGCCCAAAATGCTTATTTGCTGTTTGGATTTTAACAGCCAGGCTGGTTCAGGATCATGACCTCTGACCTTCAACCTGCTAAATGAGGTCTGCAGAGTCTCAGGTGGAGCTTTTAGGTTTTTGGACACGTCTCTGACGCCAACTGGCAGAAGCCTGAGATGATTATTATGATGGCAGCATCAGCTGCTACTGTGATGTCATAGATGATGTCATTTTACCCTGTGTTGATGTGGTTAGCAAAGACTGTGCTTCTTCTTCTGTCTTGTAGATTTTAGTCAAAAAAAACCTGATTTCATGTTGCTGGTCATCTTAGTTCAGAATTAAATTTTTCACTAAAACTTAATTGAATATGAAAGGAAGTGGTTTAAAAGTCAAATATTACTTAAAGCCTGTTTAGTTAAATTCTTCTGTTCTTTGTTTTATATTAAGGCCAAAGGGATCCATTCAGAAAGGTTGGAATAGTTTAAATGTTTGTGCAGAGGTGAAGGAGGGGTGGGTCGTACCATCCAGCCAGGGGGGCAGGAGCACTGTCCGGTGACATGATGGCACGTTCCTCCATTCTGACAGGGGCAGCGCAGCTCGCACAGGGAGCCATGTTTACCAGGAGGACACGGCTCCTCACAGCTGCAAGAGACAAACAGAACAATCTGCATAAACACAGAGAACAACATTCGTTCTGGAAAGAAAAATGACATGACAGCGACCTTATCTGTACAGAGACAAATGTTAAACAAAGTAATAAGGCTTTTTAGCATAATTTACTCTCTGAACCAGATGGAATAACTTATAGTTTCAAAATACAGATGCTGAAAAATCATAAAGCACTTTATAACGCCTCACTGTGGGTAAAATATTGATGCTTACATGTTGTTTTTCAATCTTCAGCTTCACATAGACAATCATACCGTATATGACTCAGACTTTGACAAACGATATTGTCATTTTGTAAATTTGCAGAGTGTATACAAATCGCATATCGCTTGTCTACAAAATCTGACTTCTGAAAGTTAGATTGTAGAAGCACGTCACTAATATAAAGTGCCACAATGAAATAAATAAATACAGCGATAAACAATTAATTAAATGTGTAATTCATTAAATAAATAAGGAATTAAATATATAAATGTGTCATTAATTTAATAAAATACGTCTTCAATATATATAATTATTTCAGTGTGTATTTAATTAATTCATGGTCCTGTGTCGCAGTGCATCGAAACCATTAAAAGAATCTGTCAAACTCACCCATCAAAGTTAGGGGGCGGGGTTAACGCG
>NW_015155228.1:0-2666 GCF_000732505.1 Cyprinodon variegatus | reverse complement strand
TTCAGGAGTTTGAGCTGAGCGGCAGAGGGGGGGAACCTAGAGGGTCCAGAGGCTGTCGGCAGGCTGAGGGCTTGGCGGAGGCAGAGCTTGGTTTGAGTGTTTGCAGATCACAGATTTGAGTCTCCCTTCCAGGTTCTTCAGAGAGCGGGCAGGTCTTTGACAGGAATAATTCTCAAGGGTTCTTCAGAGATCAGAGAGGCAGATTTCCAACAGAAAACTCTTCAGGGTTTCTGATTTCAGGCAGGTTCAATCGTAACTGGCAAACACTCTGGCACTGGAGAGACGTCCTCTGCCTCCTTAAATACTGATCTCCTGATGAGCAGACGAGTGACAGGTGGTGCAATCAGCTCCGGCTCCAGGAGATCTAGTACGCCCTCTAGTGGAGAAAGTGGACAGACCTCCAGATCCCAACAAAATTCCTAAATACCTTCACATAAATTAAGCTTTGAAAACAGCTACCAAAAAAAGGGGGAATAAAACTTTTTTTTAATTGAATATACGGTGTTGCTTGAAAGTTTACCTACCCTCACAATGAAAATGATAAATTCACACTATTAATACAAAAAAGGCAAATCTGAAAAAAGAATACAAATTTGTTAAATTACAGTTCAGTTAAATGAAATATTGATTTTGGATTTTCTATTTAAAAAATTACAATAAAACTGTCCCAGACAATTTAAAGTACCTTGCTCATGAACACTGAACGGACATACCTGTTAACAGTTGCAGAATTCTTACTGAAGATTTCCTGAACATTACAGAAAACACCTGGATCGTTGCATCTTTAATTTGCTGTTATTCTGATGTTATTTTTCTGCTATTTATGGTTAAATTTCTGTAAAGCACTTTGAATTGTTGTTGTACTGAACTGTGCAATACAAATAAACTTGCCTTGCCTTGACATTTTAGATTAGAAAAAAAAACATCTTGATGCCATTTTGCGGATTAACTACTAACTTTGAGAGTGCAGTAACTGAGTTATGAAGTCAAACTTAATTCTCCTAAACTTTTTGTTCTTCCTATGTATGCCGATGTTCTTTGTGGATTTTCTTCTATTGTTTTCTCATCTAAATAGTTATAATACCAGCTATAAGAAATGTAATATTTATGTTTACATGCTGAAGAACAATAGTCAGGGAAACCATTGCAAAGACTGGAAGAAACAGAAACCAAGCAATCATAACCGAGAGGATGATGGAATTAAAGTGATAGAGAAAGAAAGGGTTTATGATATTCAGATTCAGACAGCTTTGTTTCAGGGAGATCACTGTCTGGATTAGTAGAAGTGGCAGATAAAGAAATGGGAAATTTCATTCTCTGTCCATGCTACCTAGAAAATGGATTCTGTGAATACTCAGCTTTATTCAGCCTTTTATTGCTGGGATCCTTCTACATTTTCAAGCTCCGGATTTACAATCTGACAATATTTGACGAAAAAACCTGACAAAAGCCAGACAAGGTAGATAAAAACTCAAGTCCTCTCTGTTGAGTTCATCTTAAAATATTTACACATGACATTTTTGAGAGGTTTTGCTTTTTTATATTAAGCTAAATGTAGCATTACATTGAATTAATACACCTAATAGTATGATTAAATATATTCTAAAATATGTTCTAAAATATAATTTACATAATTGATTCAGTAAATTATATTTTATAAAGATTTATCCACACTTACTCCTGGCAAAGGCACTTAACTCTTTACAACACACTGGCATGATATACGACATTAACCATGATGTTGAATACCAGTTTAAATGCTGGCCCTGTGCGTCCTTCTGTGCAGATCGCATTGCTTTGAAATTTTTTTAATTCTCTGGTCTGGGAGGAGACTCTGACAGCAGCTATGCTGCATTTGGAGGCATTATAGGGTGTGTAGCTGTGGGATAAATAGATGAGAATAGTATGATCAGGACCACTGTTCATCAGGGCAGTGGTAGTGGCCTGAAAGGTAGATGTGTCAACAATAGGGGTGAGGTTGCTTAAGGAACCAAATGCAGAGATGAGTGAAGCAGAGATGAGTTCTTGCTGATTTCATAAAAAACTGAGGCCGACATCCAAAAATGCAAAATACAAAGACCCAAAAGACCAGAAAACATTTGGGAAAACCAGAGATGAGGAAGCAACAAACAACAAGGAACCAGCACTGAGTAACTGCAGAGGTGGTGTATATAAGGGGAACAGAACAAAGGATGGGCTAATCAGCTGAATGTGGAGCAGGTGTGAGTGGAACTAACTAGAAGGAAGCCAAGGGGAAAAGAAACAAGCACAAGAGGGCAACGGAGAGTAACTAAAGACTGCTTGAATAAAGTGAAAAAGATTAAAAAGACAGAATAACTAATACCTGAAAACTAAAAACTCAGAGACCAAAAAGGAGAGAACCATAACAAGATGATCCTCTGTAATTTATGCTTTAAGATGTTTTCTTTTGTCTTTTTACACCTTATGAGAAACATTCCCTCTTGGATGAAAGCCGAAAGATCACAATATCATTTTAGCTGGCAGGTGCCACAATAATTCATTAATCCATTATTGGTTCCTGTTCCTGTTTCCAAAGTTTAGATGGAATTTCTAAATGTTGAAAATGAGAAAATATATATATATATATATATATATATATATATATATATGTATGTATATTTTTTTTTTTTAGTTACTTTTATACT
>NW_015155227.1:0-2673 GCF_000732505.1 Cyprinodon variegatus | reverse complement strand
TAAAAAGACATTTTGGTGATAAAAAATTGTTTTTCTTGCAAATGCATACACATGTTTTTGATGCAGCAGTTATTATCATGAGTGCAATGAGATGCTTCACATGTGTCAGACTCGTGCACCCTGAATTATGCTGCTGTGTCTTTGGATAGCTGTCTGATGGACAAACACACTGAGGAACTACAGGAACTTAGAAAAACAGGTTGGTGTTTGATTGGACTTAATTAAAACTGTAGGGGAGAGGGATAGAGACACTGGATAAATGTAGTTATATAAACGTAGTTATAATGCCCCCCCACAGACACCCACTCTACAGGCTCCTGTCTAAGCAGACAGTCAGCTTTAGCAGGAGGCTCCTCTCACTGCACTGCAGCACTGAGGGGAGCAGGGGTGTCCCTTTGGAAAAAAAAAACTCTTAATTGGCCACCCTGGTCATAATGTCGTCAACTCCATTTAAAAATGATTTTGTATGGTTTACAATGGTTTGCAGTCTATTTTGTGTTGAAGCAGGTGCAAAAAATAACCAAAAAATATAGATCTAGCAATTTAGAACAATTTCTTTAAACTGTATCAATGTTTTCACTCATCATTTACTCATAGTGCCATTACAAAATGTAAGGAGAGGATGAGCAGTGTTGTCTGATATAAAAAGCTGACCATATCTGAGCTAAACTGGATTTTCTGGGTTTGTACCTTTCTTTACTTCAGTTGAAAGAATCATAAGTGGGCTCAGTGGAGCATACAGTGAAAAAAGTTAGGGAAGAAAAAATGCAGTAAAAAGAGAATATAGAGGAAATGGTTCATTATCTAAACATATACAGCCTTAAAATGCATGTTTTTGCTCTTTCTAAAAGAAGTATGTTAATCTTCTCGAGTTTTTATTGTCTGAAATACTAAAAGAGAGATGATATAATTTCTAAAACCTAAAGAAAAAAATGAATTTATTTCTATTAATTTTTTAACAAACCAGTCTTAATTTTATGCTTATTAACATAACCGTTCCTCACCCTAAATGCAGACAGAAAACTTTGTCAATAGGGGTTATTATTTTGGGTCTGAACACGAACCCTTTAAAATCTTCTCTCGTCTGTATTTTTTGTTATGTAAAAGCTCTGAACTCACCATTATGTGGCAAACACATCAGTCAGACCATGATCCTGTGGGATGCTGGCTGGTCGCTATGGCAGCTTCGGGCCTGTAGTGACTAAGTGCGGTGCTGTTCAATGGATTTGGGGGCTGAATTCCTGTCAGCTGCTTTCTGTTTTCCAATAAAAGATTTAAAACAAGAGATACAATGCAGATTCTTAAAATTAGATGTATTTTTCCATAAAATGTTTCTGTCCTGCAACCAATAATTATGATTCATCAGTAGCAGGTTTTATTCACTTAGGAAGTTTACCTAAGGATTCTGAGCAAAGTTTTTAAAAGGCCTTGTTTCTTATTCTAATTTAATATAAAAACAAGCAAAACTCAAAATCAGATATTTATTATCTTTTCAATGCTGGTTCCTTGGCTTTTAATGGCACAAGCTTTTAGAGGCGTGTGTGGTTAAGAGCCATTTTTTCCCCTTTTATTTGAAGGTACGTTTTACTGAAATGATCTAATGAAAGGATTAGTCATCCCAGCAACCTCTGACAGATTAAAGCCACCCGCTCATGTTGCACTGCTCTTCGTCATGTGAGAAAACTGCACAATATTTCTTGTGTAATACAGATGCTTACCCCTGACAAGGCTTTGCAGTGTCTTTTACTCAAGCAGTTCCTTACTGTTACTTTACTTGCTGTTTTACTTACTGTTACTTTACTTACTTTGACTCATTGGGAAAAATGGAAACCAACTAAATCTGCATAAAAAAACATCTAGGACATAGGAAGAATATTCTATTATATTATCAAATTTTCTTGTTTTGAGAAAAATTATCTTCCAGGTGGATAAACAAAGGATGCTTGGCTATAAGTCTTAATTCATTACATACATTTCTTAAATTGAGGGCTTAAGCAGCTCTTAAAATAAGTAAAATGAACGTATTCCTTTTAACTATGTCACACGTTACTGCAGGTGAACCCAGACACAGAGTTACGTTTAAAGAGTTTATTGAAGGGGTGAATAATGGCAGATGAAGCAGGCAAGCAGTCTCCTTCTTGGCAAAATCCTGGTTGTAGATGCTGGTTTGCAGGGATGAGCAGAGAACCAGGAGATGTAAGCAGTGACAGAACCAACATGCAGTTTAGACCGGAGAACCACCAGACAGGCAGGCAAACACCTGAGACTCACAGAGGAACAGGTAGCACTGCAGCATGGAGACTTGGGCAACCTCAACTTGGACAGTTTAGCTGGCAGGGCACACAGGATCCGTTAGAGAAGGAAACAGGCTAAATTGCAGCATGCAGACCTAAGCAGGGGACTCCATCTGGCAGAGCACACATGAGTTACTGAAGCAAAAGCAAATCACATGGGAAGAGCAATGAAGAAAGTGAGACGAGTAGGCAGAGGCAGGTATAAGCAGGCTGGTGAACAGATGAGCTGAGAAACTAATTAGTGGGACCAGGTGGAGATAATCTAGAATAGGGTGGTGTGGCTGGAGGTATAGATAGATAGATAGATAGATAGATAGATAGATAGATAGATAGATAGATAGATAGATAGATAGATAGATAGATAGATAGATAGATAGAT
>NW_015155226.1:0-2677 GCF_000732505.1 Cyprinodon variegatus | reverse complement strand
ATCTCCGGGTCTCTCAATGCCGCAGATATTATCTCAAGAGGGGCAAGTCCAAAGGAGTTGGATGAAGGTACAGAATGGCAGCTGGGTCCCAAGTTTTTAAGTCTTACTGAGAGTGAGTGGCCAATCAAGTCCGCAAAAGACGTTGCTGTGGAAGCCAGGGAGAACCTGATGCACATCCAGAAGAAGGCATTCGTTGCTGCCCTTACACGTGCTGGAGCAAAGAAAGAACCTAAGCTATAGCCAATCTCATGCTCTGTCAATCTGCACAGGCCTCTTGCTGGGGCTGCAGTGACAAACCTGGTAAAAATCCAGCAATTCAGCATCCTAACCAGACTGGTAAAGTCTTTTGCACTGGTCTGGAGGGCAGCAAAGACATTTTTCAATGACAGAGTCCGGGGAAATCCAAGGTGGGAGGCAGTTCCCTTGGCTGGTAGTTGCGGTCGCCGAAAGAGAGGATGCCTTCCGAGACCTCTGCCTTGCGGCACAAGAAAGAGCTACCGTCCCCAGCACTACAGCAGATCGGCTTCAGCACTACAGCTTCATGAGTAGCCAAGACACATCAAGCCTTCAAGCCTGGAAGAATATGCTGCGAAGAACAGGACAGGCTGGACCTGGAAAGCACTCCCTGCCGATTCTCCGCATTGGAACGGTGCTGCAGTTGCTACTGTAAGGGTCGCCAAGAAAGCTCTTCAAAGTTTAAGTAACTCAACAAACCTCACTTTTAACGGGTTCCTCACTGCCCCCAGATGGCAGCCAACCTGGCCAATGAGCGGCCCATTGATGCAAGAGAGCAAAGTCAGGAGGACTGCGTTCAGTACATAACGTCAAACTCGCTCCTCCTTGGCCGAGCATCCCAGGGAGGTGATGTCAAGTCCTTTGACTTCCAGAACTACCCCTACAAGCAGCTCTGAGAGATCTAAACCCAGGTCAACAAGTTCTCCAAAGCATGTTGCCAGCTCGCGGGCTCAAACCTGTATATCAGGTCCAAGTGGCACACCACAGAGAGAAATGTATCTATCTGTGATATTGTTTGGCTCTGTGATAAAAATGCCTGTCAAGGGCAGTTTAGACTTGGCCGAGTTGTCACTGTAGTTCCTGACCCAAAAGGGCATCGTCAGAGATGCTGAAGTGCTTGTCACCCCAGGCAGCCGTGTCTCAATCCAACCTCCACAACCAGCGGCCCACTCCTCATCTTCTGGTGACTGGAAAGAGAGACCAAAGGGTGTGATACTGCGCAGAGATGTTAGACGACTTGTAGTTCTACTCCCTGTAGAAGAGCAGTGACCCTAGCTTTTAAGATGTTCGCCTTTTCAGTTTGCAACCTTTCTGTTCAAGTACAGAAAGCTTGAGTGGGAGGTGTTGCGGCGAACGCTCCCTTTGTTTACATAAGCTGTTTGAGCATGAGCACGCAGCTTACCTGCGTGCAATCAATCAGTCAATCAAAAGAAGGTGAGACAAACATCCTAGTTTGAGCAGAGGATCGCAGCATGAAATAAAAAGCCTGCCATTCTACTAGGGCAGTGGAAGAGGCTGTGCAAAGTTTGTATTGAGGAAGCGAAGGACTAAACAGACAGCCGGTAAGCTTGCGTTTAATCCTGTTGTAAATAGAATGTGTGTGCTGCGCTGATGAGGCATTGAGACGTGCCGGAAATGTTTGTTTGTAGTGTTGTTAAGCTTATAAATACTCACACGGTGCATCATGAAAATGCCGGCTTGCTTTATTTAGTCAGAGAAATGCTGTAACTTGTTTTCAGTGATTTGTTTGACGTGGTTGAAATGGTCCAATTTAATGTGTTTGTGAAACTGTTGTACAGGGTAATTTTTGCATCTTTATTCTGTGTGTAAATGGACTTTTAGTATTCCGAAGTTAAAAGGAAATTTCATTGGCTGCGTTATGCATATTTAAAACAAACTAAAAATCAATCACTGGTTATTTACTATTGCTATTTAGGAATTCGTGTAATCTATGGGGTTAAATTACCTGCATAAATCCACTTCCGCTGTTAAAATGCTTTAATATTTTTTTATGCATTTTTTATGATAATTAAAAACTAAATGGTCTTAACTTAAAGTAAAAAACATAGTTTATTTTCATAAATATATTTAATTATACATTTCTCAAAACTGACTATTACAATGTGCAATATGATAAATGCTTTGTTTGGTTTCGGTTTTTTTAAAGGTTTTTCACCTGCTTAATTAATGATTATCTGTAAACAACACAAGAAGAAAAAGAAAAAAAGAAAAGATGAAACAAAACTTTGGTCATTGAGTGGAAACCAGTTTAATGTTCAGCTTAATACAACCAATAGCACAGCAAAGATTGAATTACTTGACAATAGGGGTCCCTATGTCCTCCAGCAGTCTAGTGTGAGACCCTCACAAAGAGTGAAATGCAAGTTAAAAGTATTTTAATGTACTGTAATGGTTATTCAATCAAATAATCAGTAAATATCAGTAGAAATCCGCTGTAGATCGCTAGGATGAGAAACGGAACCTTTCTGTCATAGTCCGTGTTTCCAGGTGCTCCCTCCCCTCAGACAACCCAGTCTCATGGGAAAATGTACCCCCACTACGTTGGTCCACACTGCAAAACGTAGTGGAGGTACATTAATGGCCATTTTTTTGTGGTACTGTTACGTTTCTTCTGCCTATACGCTTTCTATTGTTTTACGTC
>NW_015155225.1:0-2678 GCF_000732505.1 Cyprinodon variegatus | reverse complement strand
GGGTTGTAATAGTCACTCACAGAATAAGATTTATATTAAAAACAGGCTTTTGAAAAAGGTTAAAACTTTAAAAGTAAATAACTACTCATAACTTAGAATATCGTTTAGCATATCATCAAATAATTTTCCAAAAAATAACGTTGTGAATTACAAAACAGCTCTTTATTAGGAAAAGGATTTTTAAACCTTCTTAGATCTAGTTGTTGCTCTGAGATCTTACTTATTTCTCCCTGATTTGGAAGAACCTTTGAAAAATATTGTTTTTTATTTGTGCAAAATAAAAAATTGATACTGAAGTTGATCCTGCAATCATAAGGGAAGAAAATAAACAAGTGTTTAGTCGTCATTTTTAATATTTATTGCACTAATTTGCATAAAGACTTCACACATTTCTGTAAGCTTCTAAAATATATAGAATACTCTCTCTTTAAAACAAAACACAAAAAACAACAACTTATTAAACCGTGTTTGTCTTAAAATACACCTAAAATTGTATCTTTCTCCCTATCCTATATCACTGACGCTGCAAATATATATGAAACCTTTCAATCTATTTAATTAAGACAGCTTAGCAGTGGCACCCGGTTGCTGGGTGTTTAAGCTAATTACGGTATTAATTACAACATTAATTAAATGACATAATTGGCTTTCAAAACAATGACTCCTGTATCCCTGGTAAGGTAAAGGGTTAATTTACTGTGGAAGCAAAGCATGCATTATTTACATGCTCGGATGAATAATACATTTAAGAAGTGAGCTTATAAATTTACTGGTACGAAGAAAACGGAGCCCAGAAGATGAGAAAGGGGGATTTAAATATCTGTCTTAAATGAAGATTTCTTTGAGTTATGGTCAGTACACCGAGAGGGGAATCTGCTCGGTGGCAACTCGGGGGAGGGGGGATGGGGGGAGGGGATATCTAGGGTTAAAAGAGAGAAAATAAAAGAAAGCAAATACGTCAAGATAATTTCTTTGCAAACGTGAGCATAAATTTTGTCTGTCTGCAGAATAAACTCTGTCAGTCAATGTTCTGAGAGCAGAATGGTTTGCTTAAGTGAACTTTTACTACTCTTCCATTTATTTATCATGTTTGTGACCCAAATACAGCAAAGTTATGTGTGTTTTTTTCTGAAAAAGAAGAGCATGCCTTTTGAAGAGTGACAAAAACATCAGTTTAAAAGAGAAAAAAAAGATGAGCAGCGTTAAGCTGCAAAGGTGCCATGCTGAGCCAAAAAAAAAAAAAAAACATTTTCAATTTCCACAGACCAGACATATGAAGGAAAAAAATTACATCTCAGTCTGACGAGTGACTAATCAAGGCGAGCAAGATGGTGCAGCAATAAATTACTTCAGTGTGAAATAAACCACACAAACAGACTGATGATAATAAATGTAAATTATTTCTGGGGAGAAATTTTCCCGGTACATGAGTAATACGAACCATCAGGAAGGAGTCTTCCTTAACATTAATTACAGAAAATGACAAGTGAGCTGACAAGTAGGAAGGCTCATTATCTGAAAACATATTCACAACTTCGCAATTTGCACAAGATGGACTCCAGCTAAATTAATCTCCTTTCTTTGCATGAGCCCCTTCTAATTTTCATGTTATTAACAGGTTTGCAGTATCACTCAGTGCTTGTCACCCTAATCAGGTTTTTTCGGCGTGTTCGGGAAACCGTGGTGTCATTTGAAAAGGATCAGGCCTCATAATGTGCTCTCCATCATGCCTCTGAATCTACAAGGTTGCTTTTAATAAGGTTCCTTAATCATTTCTCTTTTTTGCCCAACTTTTGGCCTGGTTGGCTTTCATTATCACTCTTTATGTGGAGTGGCGCCATTAAAAGAATACTTGGCCTATCTCAGAACAAGACATAATGAAGAGAATTCATTGAGTCCTCCTGTGATAAATATTTCATAGCACTTTAAACTTCACATTTTATCACATATTGTGTCTTCCTTCTCTATTCTTATGTCAAACACATAAATGCAAACCAGAAGAAATAAAAAGATTTCTAAATTCATACCATTGCTGCCCTTTTTCGAACGAAGTAGTCAGATTCAACCTTCCTAATGTCTTTATATCATATAATCTTTAAATATTTGATTTGAAGATATTACATCTTTTCTTCTAATACTAATACTTCCTTGATAGAAATCATTTTGATCCATTAAACCATCTTTTGTCAACATTGTCAAAGTTTGGTAAATCCATTAAATATTTAACATCAGTCAGATTTATCAAAGAAAGACGGCACAAGTCATAGTGACTTTAGGGGGGGTTCCTTATCAGAACCAAAGCCATATATGCACTTACAGTCACAATTTATGATTAAAGAGATAACGAAAAAGGATTTTCAACATAATTATTTTTTACTATAATACAACCTGCTATATATATATATATATATATATATATTAGATGATCATCTAATTCTCTATGCAGCATCTATGAGGGTTATATAATCAAACTAATTGAAAAATAAAAATAAATATGTTGCATTTTACTGTGCATAAACCTTGTTATTTTAAACATTGTCATTGTATTTGCTTTAAACTCTGCTTTTTGATAAAGTGGAATTATATGGGAAGCTCAAGTAAAATAAGTCAATATTCCAATTTTACATATACAAAGCATTTGTGTTGGTTTTGTAGCCTTAGCACATATAAGTGGTATA
>NW_015155224.1:0-2682 GCF_000732505.1 Cyprinodon variegatus | reverse complement strand
ATCGGAGCTCATCGAAGCAGCTCAGGTGTCTTGATGAAAACAAATAAAACTAACTCAGTCTGACTATAAGTTTTGTTCTATATTTTGCTCCCAATTCATCAAGTTTACATGTATTTAAAAGGGAGTAACTCAGACAAGCTCCAATTTTATAAATACAGGTTTATATTGTGATTTAAAATTGTATTCTTTTCAATTCCTTACTAACTTCTAGGTAGCATATTTTTTTTATTTTGTACTTTAGATAGAAATAATACAATGATTTTAATTAGATCCTCAAATTATCTGTACTGATCTGTAACTACAAATTAGAGAATATAAGTGTTAACTGAGGTATTATTATAAGGTTTTTGTCCAATTGTTTTATTTGTTTTACATATTTTTTTATCTCTATTTTGTTCTGCTTTTATTATTTTATTTTTTTATGTATAGTAGCAGCCATTCAAAATGGCCCTTCCCAGTCAAATGCCAGCTGAATGGCAGCCCACATCCCTGCAACTCCAAGCTAAATCCCCTCCAACTTCCAACCACTGGAGTTACCCCCTTCTTCTCCTGGGCGTGCATATTTTTTTACTCTGACTCCACCCTTTCACTGAATTATAGGGTCTGACCAGGAGATGACGCTTCTCTTTAGATCTTAATGTCCACAAATCATGACAAAGAATATTTTTGTACAAAGATTGATGTTTAAAAAGGAATTTTAGCAGACCAGCAAAGGGCCAGCCGAGGACCAGCAAAGGAGCCATCATGGAAAGTAGGAAATTTTGAATGGCTACTGCTGTAAAGTACTTTGAATTGTCTATGTAGTGAATTGTGCTAAACAAACTTCCCTTGCCTTATCTTTTTAAAGGCTTAATTACTTTTCATATTCTGAAGTCTGACTGTTAGGTTAATTGGCTTCTCTACATTCCCCTTAGGTGTAAGTGTGTGCGTGAATGGTTTTTTGTCCTGTTTGTTTCTGTGTTGCCCACGATGGAGTGGTGACCCGCCTCTCGCCCGTAGACAACTGGAGATAGGCACCAGCACCCTCATGACCCCTCTTGGGATTAAGCGTGTCAGAAGATTGATGGATGGATGGATTCTGAAATGTAGATATTTTAAAAAAAATACTGCTTTGATTGTTTTTTTTTTTTCTTTATTTTCTATTTACTTATTTAAATATGTTTTAATAAACAACAATTAAAGCGTCAGCACAATGATTATTGTCACATATAAATGTTAACGTGCAAGGCTAGCAGCCCTGGAAAGACGTCCAAACTGATTTACAGAGGTGGCTGCATGAAGTTGTGTTAGTGTTTTGCTGCAGGATAGAATGGTATACATCATGACACAGATTGCATTATGAGGAAAGAACATTATGTTGAAATATTGAAGAAACATCTGAGAACATCTGGAGGGAAGCTAAAGTTTGGAGACAAATGAATCCTCAAAATAGAAAAATAATCAAACTGCACAATAAGTCACACATTGCTGAAGGCTAAATATTTTTTGATCAAGTTGCCAAGATAAAGTGCTCATCGTGGCACCATAAAACAATATGGGCAGAGCTGAAAAGGTGTGCGCAAACAAGCAGCCTCTGAACTTAGATTAATCACTTTTGTCAAGAGGAATTGGCCAAACCTGCAGGAAACAATTGGGGGAAGCTTTTGAAAGGATTCTCAAAACCTTTGACCTAATTATTCTAATAAACGCAGTTCTATTAAAAACGTAAAAAATGTTTAAAAACTTCCAAAATGAAAATTCTTAACAAACAGAAGTAAATTTGTTAATTGTCCTTCCCGAAAGAGGAAGAGTTTATTTCTATAAAATTGTCGTAAAAATGGAAACATAAAAAAGGACACTAAAAAGAGAAAAAATGAAGGTTCTTGTGCGCATTCGGTTATAGTTTCTCGTCCGGCCTAAAATACTTTCTTGTGCGCTCTAGTTATAGTTTCTCATGCGCACCTTTAATCCATTTCCCAGACATTTTGTAAACATCCATCTATAGTATATCCGTTCAGTGGACCAGTCATTTGCAGTTGATTTTGAATAAATGTCATAACATAAAGATTTGGTTATCCTTTGCCATGAAATAGACCAAAGGACTCCATGATGCGTTACATCATGGTGACGTCTTGTAAGCAATGCAGCAATGTCTTTGTATGGTTGCCCAAACTGAAAATATGGCTTAATTAGTTCATGTACATCCATTTTAATGAACATGGTTGTCCAAAATACTGATGCCGTCATGCAAGAAAGTTTTTCTGGTGTGGACAAGAAACTTACTGGTGCGTATGAAAAAACTAACTGATGAGCACTAGAATTATATATATTTTTTTCTCTTCAGCATCTCTTTAGGGGCTCAGCAGGGTTTTATATTTGGTGTATACATATAGTTTTAACTGTATATTCTAGTTGGATTCTGGATATAATTTTGTGCAGACAACTTCCTAAGACTTTTATAAAAAGCAAAAAAGGTATCATCTATGGAAGCTCTGTAAATTGCTTTGAGTCACTGACTCTGTAACAATCTAACCTCCTTCACAAACATTAGAACACAATAAAAAAGGAACAGCTCCCTTTTTAATATGTGCAACCTTCCGGCAGAACCTGGATCAGTACTTAGCAACCATCTGCCAATAAACTGACCACATATATTTGGAGAAGACATAAAAGAAAACCATAGGAAGACTGGTCTATAAGTAT
>NW_015155223.1:0-2687 GCF_000732505.1 Cyprinodon variegatus | reverse complement strand
ATATGTGTATATGTATGTATATATGTGTATATGTATGTATATATGTGTATATGTATGTATATATGTGTGTGTGTATATATATATATATATGTATGTATATATATATATGTGTGTGTGTGTGTATATATATATATATATGTATATATGTATTTATATATATATATGTGTATATATATATATATATATATATGTGTATAGCCTTAGGTAATCGAAATGTCATGAAAACTGTATGCAAAATGAGACAATAAAATAGACAAAAAAAATCAGATTAATTAGTTGTTCCCATTTAACCCTTGAAACGTTCTCGTTTTCAGTACGGTTAGCCTCTATTGAAGCGTATCGTTTCTGACCACCGCTTCGTCTGACCTAAGATGGCTGCTTTGTCGGCACACCTCAACTAATGATGCGGGGTCTATCTATATCTATGGTTTGATCAACACATGATTTAAGTAAAGTGCCTACAATAGAAAGTCTTTCTCTTGTGTTTGTTTTTCCAGAAGACCATCAGGAATATGTTGGAAAAGAGGAGGTTTTCTTGGAGCAGCGGTTCTCTGAACAGGAGAGGAATTCCAGGTTGGAACAAGAGGAACCAGAACCTCTGCAGATAAAAGAAGAGCAGCTAAAGCAAGAAGATCCCTGGACAAAAGAGGAGACCATGGAGATCCCCATAAGTGAGCAGGAGGAGCAGCTGGTTCTAAAGAAAGAGGATGGAGAAATAGAAGAGAAACCTTTCCCATGTTTGACATGTGGAGAAAGTTTTCTAAAAAAACTACATTTAAAGGTTCACATGAGAACTCACACAGGTCAGAAGATTTATGAATGTCAGTACTGTGGAAAAAGCTTCATTGATAAAAGTGGTTTTGATAGACATATGAGATGTCATACGGGTGAGAAGCCATTCTCCTGTACGATTTGTGGAGAAAGGTTTACTCGAAACGCTCATGTGACTACACACATGATAACTCACACAGGTGAGAAGCCTTTCAAATGTCTGTACTGTGGGAAAGGCTTCATTCAGAAATTTGACTTTAAAAGACATTGCAGACTTCACACAGGTGATAAGCCTTTCGAATGTCCGTCCTGTGGAAAACGCTTCGTTGATAAAAAGGGTTTTAATAAACACCTCAGCATACACACAGGTGAGAAGCCTTTCAAATGTCAGTCCTGCGGAAAAAGCTTCATTGATAAAAGTGCTTATAATAGACATATGAGAATCCACAATGGTGTGAGGCCATTTTCCTGTACGATTTGTGGACAAAGTTTTCGTCGAAATTGTCATGTGATTAGACACATGAGAACTCACACAGGCGAGAAGCCTTTCAAATGTCTGTCCTGTGGGCAAAGCTTCAAAGATAAATGCACTCTTGATAGACACACCCGACGCCACACGGGTGAGAAGCCTTTCAGTTGTCTGTCCTGTGGAAAAAGCTTCACTAGTAACAGCGAACTTACTAGACATACCAGAATTCACACAGGTGAAAAGCCTTTCCAGTGCGTGTCCTGTGGAAAACGCTTTATTAATAAACGCGATATGATCAGACATATGAGAACTCACACAGGTGAGAAGCCGTTCTCCTGTATGATTTGTGGAAAAGCTTTTAATCAAACAGGTTCTTTGTATAAACATATTAATATTCACACAGTTGAGAGGCCATTCTCCTGCACAATTTGTGGAAAAGGTTTTACTGAAACAAGTCATTTGTCTAGACACATGAGAAATCACACTGGTGACGAGCAATTCTCCTGTATGATTTGTGGCGAAAGTTTCAGTAAAAAAAGTCTTATGAATAGACACATGAGAATTCACACAGGTGACAAGCCTTTCAAATGTCTGTCCTGTGGAAAAAGCTTCACGTATAAAAGCAGTCTTAATACACACACAAGAGTTCACACAGGTGAGAAGCCTTTTGAATGTCGGTCCTGTGAAAAAAGCTTTAGTGATAAACGCGATTTGATTAGACATATAAGAACTCACACAGGCGAGAGGCCGTTCTCCTGTACGATTTGTGGAAAAGGTTTTAGTGTAACAAGTAATTTGACTAAACATATGAGAACTCACACAGGCGAGAAGCCCTTCTCCTGTGCGATTTGCAGCAAAGGTTTTAATCAAAAAATTCATTTGACTAGACACATGGGAACTCACACGGGTTAGAAAGATTTTCCATACATGGTGTGGAACGATTTATGTTCAAATGAAAAAAATTCGCACAAGAAGTCACAGAAGTTAGACGCCACAGGAATGAATAGAAGAGACCTTTTCCATGTTTTACTCATGATAAAATGTCCGTCTAGAACCTTCATTACACATGGAACTCAAAGGTTAAAGGTTACCTTCCCGCTAAGTTTAGAGAAAACCTTTTATTAACAGTAGCAATGTACTGTTTACATGGAAAGTAGAACAGATAAGGTGTAACATTGTAAAGCTGTTAAATATTTAAACTATGGAACACAAGTTTGGAGTATATGTTTCAGTGTTAAGCTGAAATCCTTAAGACACTGAAAATAGTTTGTTTGATGGGCTAACCATTAAAGTTGTTGCTGTTATATGGTTTATATTATTGCTGATCAGTTAGAACTTCCTTAAACTTGGTAAAAACCATTTTGGCTTAATAATGTATAACATAAGACTTTCTAGAAGACTTATGTTATACAGAAGTAGAGCACATCACCCCGGTTCTAAAGTCCTT
>NW_015155222.1:0-2687 GCF_000732505.1 Cyprinodon variegatus | reverse complement strand
GAGCTGGGCGGAGCGAGACATGCATCTGGCTGTTGTCAGGTTAACAAGATACACTATTTAAGGCAAATACTCACCAGCATTGCTTTTATAGTTTTTTTGTTTTCTTCACAGTGTTGTATACTCAACTAGATTTCGAACTGAACTTGTCACAGGGGTTGGTTTCCTAGAGAGGACTGAGATAGAGACAGAGCAGTAGCAGAAGAAGTTGGACAATCATGTGCATATTTAAGGGCAGCTAAGTACTCATGATGAGTGTGATCATCAGAAGCAGTGGAGGGATGCCTCAAACACATGGTACATGTGTCCCAATTTACCATTTGTTTGGGGATAAAAACCTGAACTGATATCAGTCTTGGCCCCCAAAGAAGTAGAAAACTCCTTTCAAACCCGGGAGATACATTTCGGTCCCCTGTCCGACAAGATAACACAACAGGTTCCATGAGGGTGAAAAACATGCTTAATCAGGAGCTCAGCTATCTCAAGGGATGATGGAAGTCGACGAAGAGGAGCGAGGTGGCAAGCTTTTGTGAAGTGGTCGATTATTGTGAGGATGCTGTCAAAATCCTTAGATTTCATTTTCTTTAACTCCGAAAAAGACATTTCAGCTTAAGGTGACCAAATGAAAGGGAATTTGGAGAAGGGAAGGCTGGTGAGGGGTTGAGTAGTTTGATTGTAAAATTTACTGAATCTGCATTAGAAGCTGACTAACCCTAAAAAATGGTGTAGTTGCTTGCGAGATGGAGTCGGGCAAATGAAAATGACTTGAACCTACTCTGGATCAGTCTTCACTTGCCCACTCACGAGAATGCATCCCAAAAAGGCTAATTGATATGGCATGATAGTTGTCTAGATCAGTGTTTTTCAATGGTCCTCAAGGCACACTGCCCTGCATGTTTTAGATGTCTCCCAGCTTTCACACACCTGTTATCAATTGATAGCAGATTATCAGGCTTTGCTGAACTGTAATCATCTGAATCAGGTGTGTTGAAGCTCAGAAACATCAAAAACATGCAGAGCAGGGTGCCTTGAGGACCAGGGTTGAAAAACACTGGTCTAGATGATGTTAGATAACTTCAAACATGTGAATCTTATGTTTGGATAAAGCTCTGGAGAAAATCAGAATGTCATCAAGATATAGAAATAAGAACTGATTTAATAGATCTCTAAGGACTCACAAATTGTAATCCATAAGGTTTTGTTCACAACCAGATGATTTATTAGGAAAGAGCAGGATGTCATGCGGAAAAGATCTGTTCTTAAAACTGTCCACTAGTCCCTCCCTTTCAGTGTTGCCAACTCCTCTGTAAGGAAAGTAGCTATTGGCTGTGCTGTAAGTTGCTAGAAGTCGCTGAATGACGTCATTACCTAATTTGCATAATATATATATTTTTTAAACTTTTTTTTTTACTTTTTCTTTTCCCCTTGTGGTCCACTAAGGAGCTTAAAAATCATGGTAAAACATTTTGAACAACAACAATTAACAATCTAAATAGAACAAAAAAGGCTACAAAGAATCAATGACAATGTGAGCAAATAATGGTAATTATTGTTAATTTTTTTTCAAACTAATAAGATTTCCCTCCACACACGCAGGCTGTGCTTGAGTGGGTCCTTGTCATATTGGTCAAGGCTCTCTATGGCAGGTTCAGCAACTGAGGGAGCTGACTTCAGCATGATCAACCTGCGCCGTCAATCCCTGCACATGCGCGTGGTTCATTTGCGGTCTGGAAGCTGAGGGTAAACATGCTGTGGCTCTGACTGCAGCGCTGAGAGGGACTCCTGCTGAAGCGGGAGAACGGGGTTGGGACGCGGGATGCGCCCCACGGCAGACACCAGGAAAGTCGCTAGATTTGTCGCTAGTCGCTGTTTTGAAAAAGAGTCGCTTCAGGGGTCTGAAAAGTCGCTAAATATAGCGACAAAGTCGCTGAGTTGGCAACACTGCTCCCTTTTACCTGCTTGGGTCAGTAAGAAATAAAGTGACCTCTCTCACTGCAATACAGGCAGTGAGAGAGGTCACTTTATTTCTGCCTGCCAGCTTTCATCCAAAGTTGTCATTCCTCATGTGACAAATGGGTATGAGCAATCTGCATCAGTTCATCTAGATCTGGCCCAGAAGAGTCCGAAGCTTGTGAATAATCTGAAAGGTGAGATTGAGGAAGACAAAAAATTATTGAGTTGTTTTGCCCAAGTTCTCTCTGGAAATCTGTTATCAATACGAATAGCGATTAGAGATTAGTTCCTCTAGAGTTTTAGACTCCTCTCTGAATGCTAGTTCGCCCTTAATTATTTCATTCAAGGCATGAAGATAAGCTCCCTTTAAAGTTTCAGGGTTTCAGACTGAAGAGGCTACTAGAGTTTAAACTCAATGGCAAAGTCTGATACTGGCCGGTTCCCCTGTTTTGAATTTATTCTTATAGAAAATGTCAGAGACTGACAATGTATATCCAAACATCTGTTTGAACTCAGAGATAAACTGGGCAAAGCATATTTGAAACTATCCCCAAGTCTTGCTTAAGCCCACAGCAGGGCTGGACTTCTCAGAAATCCGATCATTTTATACTTATGAAACAAACAAAACAAAAAAACAGGGGGTTCGACTGAAAAATAGTGATCATTGTCGCAGGAATCCAGGACACCTTTCAATTTCACCCCAATACGGCTCAGGTGTGGGAAAATTGGAAAAAATT
>NW_015155221.1:0-2689 GCF_000732505.1 Cyprinodon variegatus | reverse complement strand
GGAACCAACTACCAGTTTTAGTCCGTGAGGCAGACACCCTGTCTACTTTTAAGGCTAGGCTTAAAACTTTCCTTTTTGATAAAGCTTATAGATTAAACCTGAGTGATGTCTGCTTCGTCTCTGAGTGAGTAGGAAGACTGATCCAGTGGAGGAAAATTCAGCACAGACAGACATTTTTCCTTGGCTCTATTTTTCCTCATACCTCATTTAAAGTAGTTAGCTTATCCTGAGTTATATATATTTAGGCCGCTATATGACTGGACCGATTTTCATAATTCTGCCTAATTCTATCTGCATTCTCCTGATCTGCAGTATTTGTTCAGTTCCACTCCTAACTTTATGCTGTCTGTGCTTTTTGCATCATAGTAGCCTTATCTGGTCTGTTGTCTGTCTTTATCAGCTGGGCTGCTGCCATCAATACCTTCGCTTATATTTGCTGGATCTGTTTATTTACTTGGTCTCCTGTTTCTTTAACTGTGACTAACTATATCTTAATGAGAGTCAAGTTTCTTCCCAAGTAGGTTTGCACTTGCAAGGAATTTGACCTGGTGTTGGTGATGCAGACAACTGACAAATATACAGAATACAGAATCTATAGCTATATGCAATATAAACCTTACCATATACAATATATATATAGCCATAGACAATATACACAGACACTCTGTGTTAATGTAACGCAGGAGATCTGTAGATGCTACGTTGGTGTAGCTTCTAGAACCTGAAGAGAGGCAGTGTCAGTGTGACGGGGTCTCTGGGCCTTGTTGATAAGGCTGGTAGCAGACGGGAAGAAACTGTTGTTGTGGCGTGAGGTTTTGGTCCTGATGGACAGCGGCCTCCTGCCAGAGGGAAGACACTGAAATAGTCTGTGACTGGGGTGCCAGGGATCAGCCATACTCTTCCCTGCATGCCTCAGAGTCCTGGAAGCGTACACATCCTGGAGAGACGGAAGATTGCAGCCCATCACCTTCTATGCAGAAAGGATCACATGCTGCACTCTGACCTTTTCCTTGGCTTTGACGTACCAGATGGTGATGGAGGAGGTGAGGATGAACTCAGTGATGGAGGAGTTAAAGTGCACCATCATTGTCTTTGGAAGGTGGAATTTTTTCAGCTGTCGCAGGCAGTACGTCCTCTGCTGGACTTTCTTGTTGAGCGAGTTGATGTTCAGCTCCCACTTTAGGTCCTGTGAGATGATAGTTCCCAGGAAGCGGAAAGACTCCCTCCATCTATTTTCTGACACACTCAACCCGAAGTGGGATGGTAAGGGGTGTTTGTGCCTATCTCCAGCTGTCTACGGGCGAGAGGCGGGGTCCACTCTGGACAGGTCGCAGTCCATCGCAGGAGGAAAGAGTCCGCAGTGGCAATAGTGGAGTCCCAGAGGGTGATGGGGATAGCTGGGGTTGAGTTCTTCCTGAAGTCCACAACCATCTCCACTGTTTTTAGAACGTTTAGCTCCAGGTGGTTCTCCCTGCACCAGATGCTCAGCCTCCCACCTGCAGGCGGACTCATCGCCATCAGAGGTAAGTCTGATGAGAGTGATGTCATCTATGAACTTCAGAGGCTTAACAGACTGATGACTGGAGGTGCAGCTGTTGGTGTACAGGGAGAAGAGCAGAGGAGAAAGAACACAGGCCTGGGGGGAACCAGTGCTGATGAGCTGTGAGGTAGAGACATGTTTTCCCAGCTTCACCTGCTGCTTCCTGTCAGGCAGGAAGTCTGTGATCCACCTGCAGGTGGAGTCTGGCACACTCAGCTGGGAGAGCTTCTCCTGAGATGATCGTACTGAAGGCAAAGCTAAAATAAACAAATGGAATGCTGGCATAGCTACCTGTGGAATCCAGGTGCTGGAGGATGCAGTGAAGGGCCATGGTGACGGCTACGTCTGCAGACCTGTTGGTTCTCTTAATCCTCTGACTCAGATCCTCAGATCAGCCTTAAATATTGAGGAGAACCTGAGGTTCTGTAGATCCGGGTCAGTTCTGATCCAGATATCATTAAAACCAAACTGTAACATATCGCTTTACCACACAGGAGGACTCCATTCATTTAACCTTTGACCCCTCACAGTTATTCTCACCGTTTCTCTCATCTTTTCTGGATCTGCTGCTGCTTTTCTTTAGAACATTAACTCTTAAGTATTCAATCTTTAATTATCTTTCCTTCTCTAACGCGTTTTCCTATTTTCTCTGACGTCATTGTTCAACCATTATCCTAAATATCAACCTGTTAGGTTCCAACTTTAACTGACACAGCTGAATCTCCCTCCTGATCCTGGTGTGAATATAACATGAGATATTTCTATTCTACAAATATATGTTGGAGATCAGCTTGTTTTCCAGTGTAGTCCTGTTTCTCTGACTGTGACTAACTGGATGTGCTCTCTTCATCCTCTTGTTGAACTGTCTCTGTAAAGCGCCTTTACTGCTCTACCCAGTGGGCCGTCACTCTTTCAGCTTCATAGTGAACTAAAGCAGCATAAACTGCAGAAATGTTCAAAGGTTCTATGTTTGGAGTGAACGCACCTCATCGGTGATGTAAAAATGAAACTGCCTGATATGGACAGGATCCACAATTATTTGCTACAGCAGGGGTCAGCAACCTTTGGCTCACTTTAGAGATTAGATGATTCACTTTTGACTTTTTTTATTGTGTTTATTCTATTTTATTTTTTGTTCCTTTTTTGTGT
>NW_015155220.1:0-2691 GCF_000732505.1 Cyprinodon variegatus | reverse complement strand
TCTGGCCCTTCCTGAAGTGTTTGTTAATGGGATGTTCAAATAAATGATTTTAGCTTTTCTACTTCTGAATGATATAGCATTTAGGTAGTAATCATAAGAAGATATGAAATTACATTTCCACAGGTTAGACTGAAAGCTTTTTTTTTTTTTTTAATGAAGGAGGCGATTCATTGGAGGAAATGAAAGGCTTATCTGACAGCATTTGTTTTCTGCATAAAAAAAATAAATATTATTCACTAGGTCCGTTACACATTAGCTTAAAAAAAAAACATTGCATGTCCATTTGACAAGGATCTTATTAAAAAAAGATGGAATTTTTTTTTTTTTTACAGAGAATTCTATATTTATAGGGAGAGATTTCTATAACTTATTTGACCAGTGGGGGCAAGAAGGAGGGCAAGAAACAAACAAATAAACACAAAAAAACAGAGTCCAAAACATAAAACAACCCACCACCTTGGAGGCTGAGGACAAAGATGAGGAGGACCCATGAAGGAGTCTTGAAGACGAGGATCGCCCATGGACTGAATAAAAACAAATAAGCTAATAATGTTCAGACCAAAGGAGGAGAGATTCAGAGTTAGCTCACAGCTTCAGCTACTACAGCTAGAAACCACTGATCTTGGCTGAAATCTTTGTCATGATTTTATCTAAAGCTCGGACCCACATGCAGTGAAGCCAAACAGAGAGACAGAGTAAGGTTTGAAATGGGTTTTATTGAAAGGTATTTGGAGTTCGGTGCAGAGTTCCTCCGAACACTGCTCGGCCGAAAACTGAAAGATGAGGGGAAGACAGATTGTTAGGTTCAGGCTCAGTGGGAAATTGGAGTTTTTATCTTGAAGGAGAGGATAGTTGCAACTCACGTTTCCTGAGAAGAGGAGACACATAGACACCAGTTTGTGTGTAGGTCTTCCAGGGTTTGTTTGATTCGGTGTAGGGCGGAACAGGGTTTACCCAGAACTCGGACAGAGTGGAATGATGCAGCTGCTGGTTGCAACTCAGTTTTCCTGTGGTACTTCAACGGGTCATGGTGAAGAGGACTTCCTTACTCAGAGAGAGTTCTCAGCATGCTCAAAGGGGTTGGATCCAAACAGGAGGTATGGTATCCATCGCTCAGTGTAAGGCTCAGTTGATCCCACTTGGGAGAAGGCGGTCCGAAAAGGTCCAGTTTGCAGGAAGGCTTCCTGCCAAAAGGCAAAGAACAAACAAAGTTGAGACTCAGTTAATCTCAATGTGATCTCAGCTTGGCTAGAGAGCAAAAACTCAAAATGCAAAACTCAGGTTAGACTCAGCATAAACAAGGCTTGGCTAGAGTACCCCAAACTGGCAAACACTCTGGCGTCGAAGTAGTGGCAACGAGCAGCTTAAGAGCAGTCCGGTGATGAGGCAACAGCTTGCAGGTATGTGAGGAGGCAAACCGGATAATTCAGTCAGATTGGTTACATGTTTTCTATCTAAGCAAAGCCAGCTGATTGCATCGCCTCATTGACCTCACACCAAACATGTTTGTAGCGATAGTGGAGTGGAAAAACTCCCCTTTAACACGAAGAAACTTCCAGCAGATCCAGACTCAGAGTGAGCGGCCATCTGCAATGGCCGACTGGGGTTCAAGGAGACAGAAGCAGAGACACAAAAGGCAACAGTCAACCAGCTACACAGGAGCCCCGAACCAGGAAAGACACAGTCAGGCAGACGAGCTCCGAGTCAGCTCCAATGTCAGAGCATGAAAGAGCACATAGTCAGTCGCAGTCCATTTATCTTTAGCAAAATTGATTAATGCAATAGTGTTTTCATATGTTTGCCTGAAAAGTCCATCACAGCTGCAGCAGATCCAAAACGCTGCTGCCCATGCTCTCACAAGAACTAAGAAAGTAGAACACATCAGCCCAGTTCTGAAGTCCTTCCACTGGCTCTCTGTAGGTCAGAGAATAGACTTTAAAATACTTCTGTTAGTATATAAATCAAAGGATGGATCAGCACCTCAATGCATAACAGAATTGTTGTCAGTGTATAGAAGTAGCCATTGAAATTTCTCCACTTTCCTTCATGGGCCCTTGGCTGGTCCTTGGCTGGTCCTCTAAAATTCCTTTTTAAACATCAATCTTTGTACTAAAACATTCTGTCATTGTTTGTGGACAGTAAGATTTAAAGGTAGCACCATCTCCTGGTCAGACCCTGTCATTCAGCGAAAGGGTGGAGTCAGAGTAAAAAAATGCATGCACAGGAGAAGGCCAGTGGCTTGAAGTTGGAGTGGATTTGATTGGGAGTTGCAGGGGAGTAGGTTGCCATTTGGCTGTTGTTTGACTGGGAAGTGCGATTTTGAATGGCTGCTACTGTCCCAGACCACTCAGGTCTTCAAGCCTCCTCTGTCCACCCAGCTCTAGAACCAAACATGGAGAAGCACCATCTGGTTCCTTTGCTCCTCTGATACGGAACAAACTCCCAGAAGACTGGAAAAGTGCTGAAAGCCTGAATTATTTTAGGTCAAAATGTAAAACCCATTTGTTTAGAGCTGCCTTTGACTGTTGAAGTTGAACTGCTAACGGAGGTATGATTAGTTTAAGGTTGTGGTCCAAGTGTTTTGTTTCATTCATGTCTTTTATCTTTATTTGCTTTTATTCGGCTTTTATTTGTCTCCTATGTTATTATCTAATGCATGTAAAGCACTTTGTATTGTCACTGCACTGAATT
>NW_015155219.1:0-2691 GCF_000732505.1 Cyprinodon variegatus | reverse complement strand
AATTCAGTGCAGTGACAATACAAAGTGCTTTACATGCATTAGATAATAACATAGGAGACAAATAAAAGCCGAATAAAAGCAAATAAAGATAAAAGACATGAATGAAACAAAACACTTGGACCACAACCTTAAACTAATCATACCTCCGTTAGCAGTTCAACTTCAACAGTCAAAGGCAGCTCTAAACAAATGGGTTTTACATTTTGACCTAAAATAATTCAGGCTTTCAGCACTTTTCCAGTCTTCTGGGAGTTTGTTCCGTATCAGAGGAGCAAAGGAACCAGATGGTGCTTCTCCATGTTTGGTTCTAGAGCTGGGTGGACAGAGGAGGCTTGAAGACCTGAGTGGTCTGGGACAGTAGCAGCCATTCAAAATCGCACTTCCCAGTCAAACAACAGCCAAATGGCAACCTACTCCCCTGCAACTCCCAATCAAATCCACTCCAACTTCAAGCCACTGGCCTTCTCCTGTGCATGCATTTTTTTACTCTGACTCCACCCTTTCGCTGAATGACAGGGTCTGACCAGGAGATGGTGCTACCTTTAAATCTTACTGTCCACAAACAATGACAGAATGTTTTAGTACAAAGATTGATGTTTAAAAAGGAATTTTAGAGGACCAGCCAAGGACCAGCCAAGGGCCCATGAAGGAAAGTGGAGAAATTTCAATGGCTACTTCTATACACTGACAACAATTCTGTTATGCATTGAGGTGCTGATCCATCCTTTGATTTATATACTAACAGAAGTATTTTAAAGTCTATTCTCTGACCTACAGAGAGCCAGTGGAAGGACTTCAGAACTGGGCTGATGTGTTCTACTTTCTTAGTTCTTGTGAGAGCATGGGCAGCAGCGTTTTGGATCTGCTGCAGCTGTGATGGACTTTTCAGGCAAACATATGAAAACACTATTGCATTAATCAATTTTGCTAAAGATAAATGGACTGCGACTGACTATGTGCTCTTTCATGCTCTGACATTGGAGCTGACTCGGAGCTCGTCTGCCTGACTGTGTCTTTCCTGGTTCGGGGCTCCTGTGTAGCTGGTTGACTGTTGCCTTTTGTGTCTCTGCTTCTGTCTCCTTGAACCCCAGTCGGCCATTGCAGATGGCCGCTCACTCTGAGTCTGGATCTGCTGGAAGTTTCTTCGTGTTAAAGGGGAGTTTTTCCACTCCACTATCGCTACAAACATGTTTGGTGTGAGGTCAATGAGGCGATGCAATCAGCTGGCTTTGCTTAGATAGAAAACATGTAACCAATCTGACTGAATTATCCGGTTTGCCTCCTCACATACCTGCAAGCTGTTGCCTCATCACCGGACTGTTCTTAAGCTGCTGGTTGCCACTACTTCGACGCCAGAGTGTTTGCCAGTTTGGGGTACTCTAGCCAAGCCTTGTTTATGCTGAGTCTAACCTGAGTTTTGCATTTTGAGTTTTTGCTCTCTAGCCAAGCTGAGATCACATTGAGATTAACTGAGTCTCAACTTTGTTTGTTCTTTGCCTTTTGGCAGGAAGCCTTCCTGCAAACTGGACCTTTTCGGACCGCCTTCTCCCAAGTGGGATCAACTGAGCCTTACACTGAGCGATGGATACCATACCTCCTGTTTGGATCCAACCCCTTTGAGCATGCTGAGAACTCTCTCTGAGTAAGGAAGTCCTCTTCACCATGACCCGTTGAAGTACCACAGGAAAACTGAGTTGCAACCAGCAGCTGCATCATTCCACTCTGTCCGAGTTCTGGGTAAACCCTGTTCCGCCCTACACCGAATCAAACAAACCCTGGAAGACCTACACACAAACTGGTGTCTATGTGTCTCCTCTTCTCAGGAAACGTGAGTTGCAACTATCCTCTCCTTCAAGATAAAAACTCCAATTTCCCACTGAGCCTGAACCTAACAATCTGTCTTCCCCTCATCTTTCAGTTTTCGGCCGAGCAGTGTTCGGAGGAACTCTGCACCGAACTCCAAATACCTTTCAATAAAACCCATTTCAAACCTTACTCTGTCTCTCTGTTTGGCTTCACTGCATGTGGGTCCGAGCTTTAGATAAAATCATGACAAAGATTTCAGCCAAGATCAGTGGTTTCTAGCTGTAGTAGCTGAAGCTGTGAGCTAACTCTGAATCTCTCCTCCTTTGGTCTGAACATTATTAGCTTATTTGTTTTTATTCAGTCCATGGGCGATCCTCGTCTTCAAGACTCCTTCATGGGTCCTCCTCATCTTTGTCCTCAGCCTCCAAGGTGGTGGGTTGTTTTATGTTTTGGACTCTGTTTTTTTGTGTTTATTTGTTTGTTTCTTGCCCTCCTTCTTGCCCCCACTGGTCAAATAAGTTATAGAAATCTCTCCCTATAAATATAGAATTCTCTGTAAAAAAAAAAAAAATTCCATCTTTTTTTAATAAGATCCTTGTCAAATGGACATGCAATGTTTTTTTTTTAAGCTAATGTGTAACGGACCTAGTGAATAATATTTATTTTTTTTATGCAGAAAACAAATGCTGTCAGATAAGCCTTTCATTTCCTCCAATGAATCGCCTCCTTCATTAAAAAAAAAAAAAAAGCTTTCAGTCTAACCTGTGGAAATGTAATTTCATATCTTCTTATGATTACTACCTAAATGCTATATCATTCAGAAGTAGAAAAGCTAAAATCATTTATTTGAACATCCCATTAACAAACACTTCAGGAAGGGCCAGA
>NW_015155218.1:0-2692 GCF_000732505.1 Cyprinodon variegatus | reverse complement strand
CATTTAAATTTCAGTGGCATTTTTAATTCAAATCCTAGCGACACAGATTTACTTCCATAGATAAATGAGTAAAGACAGTGAGTAAATGGCTTTTAAGCTGTAAAACATTTGCACACCTCTTTAAACTGTCTATTAAATTGTGGATTTATGTTCATTACTGTTAACTTGACGACTTCTTGAACTGCTCTCACAGACAGAGACCAAAATATAAATGGAAAAGCAGTACAAATAATAAAGCAAGTACAAATAATAATTAAAAAAACATATATAGAGAACATAATAATATCTGGTGTTATGGCAACAGATCCAATATCTGTGTTATTCCTCATTGCGCCCGTAGATAAGTAAAGGATGAGTGAAAAACAATGAATTTTAACCCAAAAATACTTATCCAAGAAATGACATACAAAAAAAATGGCATTACGATTTCTTTTCTTTCAAAATAAACACGGTGAAAATCTATATAACTCAATGCGCGCAATCCTCCTGCAGTCTGTATCCATTTTTCAGAAAAAAAAACTCAAAACAGGAAACGAGCCTACATAAAAGTACTGATCTTCACCTAATAACAGACGACAAAAATTACAGAAAATACCTAAATATATCTTCTTTATTGCTCTAACATCAGACTAGCAGTAAAGAAAATATAAAGATCTTGCGACTGGCTGTAAAGTTTATTATTTGTATGTTTTGCACATAAGAATTCTCTTAAAAATCTCTTATTGAACATGAATTATAAGATCCTTTGTTTCTCAATGAAGCCAGCCTTTATTTTAGATTTGACCTTGTGAGGGAGAACAGATACTGTGTTTCTTCCAACATCTCTTCCTGTTCTGGTCACACAGGTTTTCACTAACAACTTCAGGGAGAGATTCTCACAGACGAAATAGACAGTTTCTCACAAGCCGAAGGACTTGTTGAAATAACCTTGAGTCTAAAGGAGTCTAGCCTCTTACCAAAAACTGGAAAACAGCGTCTGAGGTGTCAGTAAGATAAGACCCACATTCAGCCTTGTCTATCAGGTGCTCTGCTAGAGGCGAATACTTTTAAAAGTATGTAAATAAAAATCAGCGCTCATAATTAACATGGATGTGATAGTGAACTGATTTTTTCAGACCACAGAATATAATTTCTCCGCTATGAAACAGAATTTTAATCTGTAAATCTGTCAATCAAAACTCCAAACACAGATTATGCTGAGATTTGGTGGTTGGAGAAAAGCGGAAAGTTAGTTCAAAGTTAGAAATATCATTAACCATGCAAACAAAAACTTACAGAAGTTCATTTTATGGTCATGATATTGCAGACATAGTGTCTAATTTTCATAGATACTGAATTCAATTCAATTCAATTCAGTTTATTTATATAGCGCCAAATTCACAACATGTCATCTCAAGGCACTTTACAGTTCAACCAGATCATCCAGTCAAATTGATTCAAAGTTTTCTATCTAAGGAAAACCAGTTTATTGCATCGACTCAAATACAATCCCTCACACTAAGCATGCTTGTAGCGACAGTGGAGAGGAAAAACTCCCTTTTAACAGGAAGAAACCTCCAGCAATGAATGAATGAATGAGCACTAAATTGCAAGAATATATTTAAGGTAAGTACGTGAAACAAGTGGGCATGTTGTGGGAGATCTCCAAAGATTTTCACAGACATGTCCTACTTTTCATACCTAAAAAAATGTCCGGTGGGAATTTCAAAATAATCCGGGATTTTGGTCGACTACAGTGCAGCACGTAGTCGAAACACAACGGGCACTCAAAGATACAGGGCTGGTCCTGGAACCCCGGCGGACGGGGGTAGTGAGCCAGCGGTGGACCGAGCAACTGAACCCGACCGGGTGACGGTAGCCTGGACATCGGCGGCCCCGTGCTTCCCCCCGCCTGCCTTACCGGCCCCCAGTCCCCCAGCAGTTTGGCTCCTCCCATAAAATAACCTGATTGCATGTTCTACAGGCAGTTAGAGAGTGGCTTTAAAAGAAAGAGGAGGTTCAAAGCCATTTAGATGGAGGTAATATTGAGAAATACTAGAAAAGCACTCTGACATAGACCTTTGCAAAATAGCTAATTTCGCCTAACATATAGTTACTTTCACTTTCACTTAATACCTGTATTTACAAAATCATTAAAATAATTCCTGGATCCATAAATTCTGATCGGGATCATCGCCAATATTTGTTACCAGTCACAATATGAACATTCTCTGAAAATTTCAGTTATTTTGAAAACAGATAGACAAATCAATGGCAATGAAAACAAAACCTACTTGGCAAAGATATTAAAAATACTAATTATGTTATTATGTTATTATAGGGGTGTGTATATATTTTATTTATTTTATGAACTTGCTACAATATTAATGTTTCCTCATCTTTTTCATTAAAGGTATAGTAGAGCATGTTTTTTTTTCAGGGCGGATCATCTAAATAAGTGGTCCTCCTAATTGTCAATCATCCTGGTGATATGTTAACGTAAAGCCGTCGCACTCGTCCCCAATTCCAATTACCGATGTTGAGGCTGACATAGTGGAAAAATTGCAAATCTTCTTTTGCTAAGTAAGCTTGTATGAGCGATGCAGAGAGCAAGATTTAAACAGAGCGTGCACGAGGAGAAATGGGCTTTTGCATGGTCTTGTACGCGTTTAATAGCTGTTCCCTCTCGGGAGCGGGTTGTGCATGTGCAATT